>NC_069504.1:1028314715-1028607215 GCF_027579735.1 Bombina bombina | reverse complement strand
AGCCTACCTAGGTTTAGTTTTCAACAAAGAATACCTATCTGAATCATGAAAGTTTTATTTTGACTAGACTATCTAGAATGTCCCTTTAAGGTGCATTATGTAAATATTAAATATAAAATATTAATAATTGTTAATAATTGTTATAGTTATTGTAAAATATACATATATAGTCAAATGATTTTTAGACTTTTTAAGAACATCTATAATAATTATTCACATTAATTATTAATATTTTTCAATTTTTAATACATTTATAATGCACCTTAGTATAACTCGTGTCAGGTTAGCACACATGAAGAATTAGTGCGCTCCCGTTTGGTTTATGTGCGCAAAACCTGACAGGAGTACACTAATTCTTCATGTGCGCTAAAAACTACACTCCTCCCTTTTTCATGCCCTGTTAACACCTTCACTGCTAAGCCTTTTTCATATTCCAATGCCAAGCTGATTTTGAGCTTTTTTTGCTGTTTAAATTTAAACAATATTAGTCCAGATTACAAGTAGATGGCTATTGATAGCACTGAACTAAGAATAGCTCACAATCTGGTATTACATTTTAAAAGGGACAGGATAGGAGCGCCAAGGGCTTAAAGGGACATTCCAGTCAAAATTGAATTGCACATAGATTAATTACATCTTTAAATAGAAACATATTTGCAATATACATGTATTGGCAAAATTGCTTCTAGTAAAAGTTATCACTGCTTTAGTGTTAGAATTTTCCTCTGCACGTGCATGTGAAGCATAACTAGATATTCTCAGTGCACCAGCATTTTAATAATGTAGCTGCTTGGATCATTAGTGGGGCTTGTATCATGTCAACAATTAACAAATTGAGTCATTACCAGATGGTAAAAGAACCTTAGGCACTCTGAGCAAGTGCTGTGTTTAAAATGCTGGTGCACGTTGCATACTTAAATACACTTTTAAAACAGCTATAGCTTTTATTAGAAGCAATTTTGCTAATACATGTATCTGACAAAAATGATTCTTTTCAATACCGAAATGCACCCATGTGGTTTCCAATTTTGGCTGGAATGTGTCTTTAAGGTTACTAATCAAGTGGTGTTCTTATATGGGTATGCTCAAACCTTTAATTAAAAAAGGAACCTCAGGATATGAAATTAAAACAGATTTATTCGTAACCAATCTGACCACACATGGGCAGAATATTAATACATACGAAATGAAAATACAAATAGTTTTAAAACATACAACATATATACACCTGACTACACAGATTCAATTAAAGTGCAAAGAAATAACACAGTTAGAGGTAAACAAATTATCACATGTGTAACATAAAGATAATACCCGGGTATCAACAATGAAATGTGTACACATAAATGAAGAGCTCCTCCTGGGGCAAGGTAAAAAAAAATGTGAGGATTGTGTACAAAAATCCAAAATGTCAATGGGAAGTGGTTAAAAAATAAATTCCTGAAAAATATCCGTGGGAAGGGAAGAGTCCTTATGAGTGTCCTAAGTGGTGTAGTACTGGCCTTAAAGTGTGAACCTTGTGGGATCAATGAGCCCACAAGGTGCTATGTAAAATTGAGTCTACCCTGACTCACCAGGGTAGAATACAAGCCTCCTTATATACAGTCTACGCGTTTCAGCCCGTAGCAGGGCCTTTCTCAAGACATCTTCAGGCCCTGCTATGGGCTGAAACGCGTAGACTGTACATAAGGAGGCTTGTATTCTACCCTGGTGAGTCAGCTTCCAATAGACTCAATTTTAAATAGCTGTTTTTTGCATGTTTTCTATTTATTCTTCACAGGTAGAGCGCGCTTAGGCTCATTGATCCCACGAGGTGCACACTTTAAGGCCAGTACTACACCACTTAGGACACCCATAAGGACTCTTCCCTTCCCACGGATATTTTTCAGGACCACTTCCCAATGACATTTTGGATTTTTGTACACAATCCTCACATTTTTTCCACCTTGCCCCAGGAGGGGCTCTTCATTTATGTGTACACATTTTATTATATCTTTATGTTACACATGTGATAATTTGTTTACCTCTAACTGTGTTATTTCTTTGCACTTTAATTGAATCTGTGTAGTCAGGTGTATATATGTTGTATGTTTTAAAACTATTTGTATTTTCATTTCGTATGTATTAATATTCTGCCCATGTGTGGTCAGATTGGTTACGAATAAATCTGTTTTAATTTCGTATCCTGAGGTTCCTTTTTTAATTAAAGTTTTGAGCAATCCCATATAAGAACACCCCTTGATTAGTAACCTTAAGCCCTTGGCACCCCTATCCTGTCCCTTTTACTCTCAGTCTTTTTTGGGCTTTTTGTTAGAAAGTCCCCTTTAGTGAGCGTGGTTACTTTCATTCAGGCGCAGTCATTTACATTGTCTTACTTGGTATTACATTTTAGCCTTTCCTAGTCTAACACAATGCAATATACCATATCCCTTCATAAAACTGTTAATATAGATAAATAGATAGATAGATAGATAGATGATAGATAGATAGATAATTGTTACTTTCAACTTGTAATACAAGTGCTAACTAGCACACACAAAAACTTTACTTCTGGCGGTGTTAGCGCTTGAGTGAAAGTGCTAAATAGCGCTCCACTTGTTATCTAGCCCTTAGTAAGGTGATCATAGTAGTAATACTGGTCACCTTGCTATTTAAAGTTTTATTTACTAAAATCTTATATACATTTAAAAAAAAAATAATAATTCTTGCAGCCTCACATGCAATGCAATATAAGTATAATAATGTTATACTCTGAATCTACTTGGCCTGCTGGAAAAAAAACAACCTATAATTTGTATTGGTCACTCTCTGAAATATGACTTACAAGTGCCTAGATTACACTCTCTATAGGCCATGCCAAAGCATCTCAATTGGCTTAATGTCAGGACAAATCTTCTTTTTCAGCCATTCTTTAGTTGATTTACATGTCTGCTTTGGATCATTGTTTGTTGCAAGTGCAACACCAAACCTTTCTTAAGCTTGAAGTCATGGCTACCCTGACATTCTCCTGTAAAATGTCTTGACACACCATTGAATTAATTGTTCATTCAATGATTACAGCAAAACCGCCCCAAACTATGATGTTCCCTCCACTATGCTTCACAGTAGGGATAAGATGAGGCTCTGAGGCTGCAGACTTCAATCCGCCCGATCTCATATGATTGGGTTGATTGACACCCCCTGCTATCGGTCGATTGGCCGCTAATCTGCAAGGGGCGGCACTACACAAGCAGTTCACCAGAACTGCTTGTGCAATGTTAAATGCCGACAGCGTACGCTGTCGGCATTCAGCGATGTCGGGCAGACATGATCTGCTACAGCGGATCATGTCCGTCCGACTGTTAATAAATCAGCCCCCTTGTGTTGTGTGTTTTTGCCAAAATAGTTTAAAGGGAAACTGAACCCAATTTTTTTCTTTTGTGATTCAGATAGAGCATGCAATTTTAATCAACTTTCTAATTTACTCCTATTAGCATTTTTTTCGTTCTCTTGCTATCTTTATTTGAAAAATAAGGCATCTAAGCTTTTTTTTTATTAGTTCATAACTCTGGACAGCACTTTTTTATTGGTGGATGAATTTATCCATCAATTAGCAAGAACAACCCAGGACTGCCCTTTGTGCTCTTGGAGTGATATTTGCATGACATCAACACCTAGGGAGAGTAACTGATAAGCCCTTGGTTCTTTAGCAATGCTTTTGTAACCTTTTCTAGCTTTGTGCATTTCTATAAGGTTTCTTCTAAGGTCCTGTGAAAGAATTTGGTATTGAGGCACTGTTCACACTGAATAATCTTTCTTTTGAAGAAAAGATTTGTCAATAGTCAGGCTTTGTGTGCCTTTATATAAAGAGCAGAGCACTTGTGCAAGCCACACTTCCAATGTCATCTTCTTAATTCAAACACCTGACTCCATGGCTTTTGGAGAAGTAATTAACACTGAAGTTCACTTACTTTTTCCAGCCTACACTGTGAATGATTACTCAGCTAGGACTGATTTTAAAACATGATTTGTTTGTAATTAGATTCCAATACACTTAGAAGACATTTGACAATGATAGAATCTTTATTTCCATATTTAATCTTTATTTCCACTCTGACCTGGACCTTAAAAATACTGACCATGCCAGTAAAACACTGGCTGGGTGGCAACACTAGATTTAGATGAAGATTAGACTAGATGTTATGAGTAATTAATGCAGAACTGCTGTCAACCGATCTATCTATCTATTTATTTTTCTGTCTATCTATCTATCTATCTATCTATCTATCTATCTATCTCTCTATCTATCTATCTATCTATCATATATCATCTATCTTTCTGTCTGTCTATCTTTGTATCTATTTGCTGACTATCTATCTATCTATCTATCTATCTATCTATTTATCTATCTTTCGATCATCTATCTATCTATCTGTCTATTCATATATATATCTTTTTATTATCTTTCTATCTATCTATCTATCTATCTATCTATCTATCTATCTATCTATCTATCTATCTATCTATCTATTGTAGATTGCATGGTGTTGGACTGGGAAACTCTAAAATGTAATACCAGGGCCTCGATCCGATATACAGCGTTGACCGCAGAAGCCGGCGACGCCAAAATTTGGTATCCTATATACGGCGTAACCTAGAAGTTACGCTCATATATTTCTGCCTTCGCCCATAGTTTTTTGGGCCATAGACAGGTATACCAAACCCGCGCAGTTTGGTATCCAATATACAGCGTAAGGACTTACGTGGCGAAAATGGAGAAATCTTACTCCATTTTCACCTCGCCACAAAATGCAGCCGTAGTAAGCCTTACGCTGTCTATTGGAGCCCCGTAACTCCCTAAACTACCTGCCAAATAAAACCTAACACCTAACGCATGCGCAATGTCTATCTACCTGTCAATCGCAATCCCCCGCCACAATCCCTAATAAAGTATTTAACCCCTAAACTGCCGCTCCCGGACCCCGCCGCCACCTACATTAAAAATATAACCCCTAATGTGATCCCCCTACACTGCCGCCAGCTACATTACATACCCCCTATTGTGAGCTCCTACCCCGCCGCCAGCTATATTAAACTACCCCCTAATGTGAGCCCCTTACACCGCCGCCAGCTACATTAAACTATGAGTACGGCTGAACCTTGCCGAAACGCGTAAGACCTGCTCTTTTCTTCCTCTACCCCTATTTTGATGCCCATACTTTTTAATCCTACAATAAAGAATTGACTTTTTAATATATACTCCTTTGTTCTTTGGATCGTTTTTTCTACATTAAACTACCCCCTAATGTGAGCCCCTTACACCGCCAGCTACATTAAACTACCCCCTAATGTGAGCCCCTTACACCGCCGCCAGCTATATTAAACTACCCCCTAATGTGAGCCCCTTACACCGCCGCCAGCTATATTAAACTACCCCCTAATGTGAGCCCCTTACACTGCCGCCAGCTACATTAAACTACCCCCTAATGTGAGCCCCTTACACCGCCGCCATCTACATTAAACTACCCCCTAATGTGAGCTCCTACCCCGCCGCCAGCTTTATTAAAATTATTAACCCCTAATCTAATCCCCCTACCCCGCCGCCAGCTATATTAAATGTATTAACCCCTAATCTAATCCCCCTACACCGCCGCCAGCTATATTAAATGTATTAACCCCTAATCTAATCCCCCTACACCACCGCCAGCTATATTAAATACATTAACCCCTAATCTAATCCCCCTAAAGTAATCACCTCTATTACCAGCCCTTAAAAGGGCGCTTGCGTGACATTGCCCCAAAGTAACAGCTCTATTGCCAGCCCTTAAAAGGGCTTTTTGCGGGGCATCTTCCCAAAGTAATCAGCTCTTTTACCAGCCCTTAAAAGGGCTTTTTGCGGGGCATTGTCACAAAGAAATCAGCTCTTTTGCATCTAATCTAAATCCCCTACACCGCCGCCACCTATAATAAATGTATTACCCCCTAATCTAAATCCCCCTACACCGCCGCCACCTATAATAAATGTATTACCCCCTAATCTAATCCCCCTACACCGCCGCCACCTATATTAAATAGATTACCCCCTAATCTAAACCCCTACACCGCCGCCACCTATATTAAATAGATTAACCCCTAATCTAATCCCCCTACACCTCCGCCAGCTATATTAACTATATTAACCCTAATTATATTAGGGTTAATATAGTTAATATTGTTATTATATTATATATATTAACTATATTAACCCTAATTATATTAGGGTTAATATAGTTAATATGGTTATTATATTATATATATATTAAGTAAAATAACCCTATCTAACTCTAACATCCCTAACTAAATTCTTATTAAAATAAATCTAATTAATATTAATATTATTAATTAAAATATTCCTATTTATATCTAAATACTTACCTATAAAATAAACCCTAAGATAGCTACAATGTAATTAATAATTACATTGTAGCTATTTTAGGGTTTATATTTATTTTACAGGTAACTTGGTATTTATTTTAACTAGGTACAATAGCTATTAAATAGTTAATAACTATTTAATAGCTACCTAGTTAAAATAATTACCAATTTACCTGTAAAATAAATCCTAACCTAAGTTACAAATACACCTACACTATCAATAAATTATATAAACTACAAATATCTAAACTAAAATACAATTAAATAAACTAAACTAAATTACAAAAAAAACAAACACTAAATTACAAAAAATAAAAAAAGATTACAAGAATTTTAAGCTAATTACACCTATTCTAAGCCCCTTAATAAAATAGCAAAGCCCCCCAAAATAAAAACATTTCCCTACCCTAATCTAAATTAAAAAGTTAACAGCTCTATTACCTTACCAGCCCTTAAAAGGGCTTTTTGCGGGGCATGCCCCAAAGAAATCAGCTCTTTTGCCTGTAAAAAAACCCACAATACCACCTCCCAACATTACAACATTACAACCCACCACCCACATACCCCTACTCTAACCCAAACCCCCCTTAAATAAACCTAACACTACCCCCCTGAAGATCTCCCTACCTTGTCTTCACCCAGCCGGGCCAAACTCTTCATCCGATCCGGGCGATGTCTTCAATCAAGCGGCAGAGAAGAAGTCTTCCATCCGGGCGATGTCTTCAATCAAGCGGCAGAAAAGAAGTCTTCCATCCGGGCGATGTCTTCAATCAAGCGGCAGAGCAGAAGTCTTCCATCCGGGCTATGTCTTCAATCAAGTGGCATCTTCTTTCTTCGCTCCTCCGACGCGGAACATCCATCCGGCACGACGACTTCCCGCCGAATGAGGTTCCTTTAAATGACGTCATCCAAGATGGCGTCCGTCGAATTTCCGATTGGCTGATAGGATTCAGCCAATCGGAATTAAAGTAGGAAAAATCTGATTGGCTGATTGAATCAGCCAATCAGATTCAAGTTCAATCTGGGGTTTGGGTTAGAGTAGGGGTATGTGGGTGGTGGGTTGTAATGTTGGGGGGTGGTATTGTGTTTTTTTTTACAGGCAAAAGAGCTGATTTCTTTGGGGCATGCCCCGCAAAAAGCCCTTTTAAGGGCTGGCAAGGTAATAGAGCTGTTAACTTTTTTAATTTAGATTAGGGTAAGGAATTTTTTTTATTTTGGGGGGGCTTTGTTATTTTATTAAGGGGCTTAGAATAGGTGTAATTAGCTTAAAATTCTTGTAATCTTTTTTTATTTTTGTAATTTAGTGTTTTTTTTTTGTAATTTAGTTTAGTTTATTTAATTGTATTTTAGTTTAGATATTTGTAGTTTATTTAATTTATTGATAGTGTAGGTGTATTTGTAACTTAGGTTAGGATTTATTTTACAGGTAAATTGGTAATTATTTTAAATAGGTAGCTATTGAATAGTTATTAACTATTTAATAGCTATTGTACCAAGTTAAAATAAATACCAAGTTACCTGTAAAATAAATATAAACCCTAAAATAGCTACAATGTAATTATTAATTACATTGTAGCTATCTTAGGGTTTATTTTATAGGTAAGTATTTAGATTTAAATAGGAATATTTTAATTAATATTATTAATATTAATTAGATTTAATTTAATAAAAATTTAGTTAGGGGTGTTAGAGTTAGATAGGGTTATTATACTTAATATATATATAATAACGATATTAACTATATTAACCCTAATATAATTAGGGTTAATATAGTTAATATATATATAATATAATAACGATATTAACTATATTAACCCTAATATAATTAGGGTTAATATATATATAATACCGCCGCCACCCATATTAACTATATTAGGGTTAATATAGTTAATATAGCTGGCGGAGGGGTAGGGGGGTCAGATTAGGGGTTAATCTATTTAATATAGGTGGCGGCGGTGTAGGGGGATTAGATTAGGGGGTAATATAGTTAATATAGGTAGCGGCGGTGTAGGGGGATTAGATTAGAGGGTAATACATTTATTATAGGTGGCGGCGGTATAGGGGGATTTAGATTATAGGCAAAAAAGCTGATTTCTTTGTGACAATGCCCCACCAAAAGCTCTTTTAAGGGCTGGTAAAAGAGCTGATTTCTTTGGGGCATGCCCCGGAAAAAGTCCTTTTAAGGGCTGGCAATAGAGCTGTTTACTTCGGGGTAATGCCACGCAAAAAGCCCTTTTCAGGGCTATTTGTAGGGTTAGACTTAGGTTTAGTGGTAGGGATAGTTTAGTATTTTAGGGGTTAATTAATTTAATATACGTGGCGGCGGTGTAGGGGGATTAGATTAGGGGTTAATTAATTTAATATAGCTGGCGGCGGGGTAGGGGGATTAGATTAGGGGTTAATAATTTTAATATAGCTGGCGGCGGGGTAGGAGCTCACATTAGGGGGTAGGTAATATAGCTGGCGGCGGTATAGGGGCTCACATTAGGGGGTAGTTAATGTAGGTGGCGGCGGGGTAGGAACTCACATTAGGGGGTAGTTAATGTAGGTGGCGGCGGGGTCCGGGAGCGGCGGTTTAGGGGTTAATAACTTTATTTGGTGGCGGCGGGGTCCGGGAGTGGTGGTTTAGGGGTTAATGCATTTATTATTAGGAGAGTGAGGGGGGGATAGCGGATAGAGGGGTATACGTGTCGGGCTATGTTTGGGAGGCGTGTTAGACAGTAACGGGTGATTTCATAACTTAGTCAGGTTTTGTAGGCACTGGCAGTTTCTAAAGTGCTGTAAGTCACTGGCGACTCCAGAAATTTGTACTTACGCAGATTTCTGGACATTGCTGGTTTATCCGACTTACGGCACTTTAGCATCTGACGGCGCAATATATGGGATAGCTCGAGTTGCGAGCTGAAACTACGGGCGGCGGGGGTTCCCTCGCTTGCGCCGCAAACTACGATCTATATCGGATCGCGCCCCAGATTCTAAATATGAAAAGGGCTTAGCGGTGAAGGTGTTAATAGGGCATGAAAATGGGCAGAGTATAGTTTGCGAGCTTAAGAAGTATATGGAGGAGAGCTACAGAGGAGTCATGATGCATTTGGCACTTCCTGATTGAGAGCTAAGGTTGCCAACTGTCCGCCACACAAATGCTGTACAGTCTGCAAGTGACAAGGCATGATAGGAGGTTCAGGTCACACAATGCCCTCCAAAAGCTCTACCTTAGCCCCTCACTCTTGATCCTACCATGTATATTTTTCACAACTGAGTAGTCAATTGACCTACTGATTGCCAGTAATATGCAAATAAATATTTTACTTATTTGGTTGCCAGTAATACATTTAAACAGAAGTGCATTGACCCCTTGGACTGCCCCTGACTACTTTCTGCTCCATATTTGTAACATGTTCTGCACAGGAGACCTTTTACATTTTGCTATAACTCTGGGACTTTAAAAAACTGGACATTTAAGTGTCTGGTATTTTGGTGAAGATTTTACTGGACAGCTTGCTGAAATACTGGACTCTCCGGTTCAATACTAGACAACTGGCAACCCTATTGAAAGCATATTGTAGTTTGTGATATTTCTGATCAATAAGCATCTTTCAAAAAAAAAAAAAAATCTTTTTATGAATGATAGCATTAGAATGATAAATACCAACAGAATGGCAGAATTAGATAAGTTGCAAATGGAATAATAAAGCAGCATGATATATGAACACAGGCAGATGCTAAGAGACTAAAGGGCATATTAATACATATTGGTAACGTACCTGTATACGTAAGTATTAAAAATAGATCTTTAATACGGTAAAGAGTTTCTGTGATGAAGAAAAGCTGACCTTTCCAATTTAGACAATTACTCACTTATCAGACATACTCAAAGAAGCAATTAATGAGTCACATACGAACCAAAATACAATGTGTCATAATTAGTTAATTAGATGTTTACTAAAACTGAATCTATTTCAGAGCAGTAACCATCCAATTTGTATTAAGAATAGAATCACCTAGATTACAAGTGTTGTGCTATAGAGGGTGCGAAATGAACGCAACAAAAGATGCGTTATTTCACCCTCCATAGCGCTGCCATTACGAGTTTTTAAAAAGCTGCCATGTGCGTGCGATATGGTGGCAAGAGCTCCATACCGCACAAAATACAGGCGCTGCTTTGACGTGCTTGTGCACACTTTTCCCATAGACATCAATGGGGAGGAAGTGTTAGAAAAAAAATAACACCTGCGATCGCGGAATGAAAAGCTCTGTAACGCAACCCCATTGATGTCTATGGGGAAAAAAAAGGTTATGTGTAAACCTAACACCCTAACATAAACCCCACGTCTAAAAACCCTTAATCTGCTGCCCCCGACATCGTCAACACCAACATAATGTTATTAACCCCTAATCTGCCGCTCCCGACATCTCCACCACCAAAATACATTTATTAACCCCTAATCTGCCACTCTCGATATCGCCACCACTATAATAAAGTTATTAACCCCTATTCCCCCACACTCCAATATCACCCACACTATAATAAAGATATTAACCCCTATTCCACTGCTCCCCAATATCGCCGCCACTAAATAAAGATATTAACCCCTAAACCTCTGGCCTCCCACATCACTACCACTAAATAAACCTATTAACCCCTAAATCAACAGCTGCCACATCGCAAAACACTAAATTAAACTATTAACCCCTAAACCTAACAATCCCTAACTTTAAATTAAAATTACAAGATCACTATCTTAAAATAAATAAAAACGTACCTGTGAAATTAAAAAAACCTAAGTTTAAACTATAAATTAAACTAACAATACTATTATACTAGAATTAAAATAACTATTAATTAAATAAATTAAATTACAAATTAAAAAAAAACTAACACTACTAAAAAAATAAAATCTACAATTACAAAAAATAAAAAATACTAAATTACAAAAAATAAAAAAATACTAAATTACGAAAAATAAACAAAATTATCCAAAATAAAAACAATTACACCTAATCTAATAGCCCTATCAAAATAAAAAAGCCTCCCCAAAATACCCCCCTAGCCTACAATAAACTACCAATAGCCCTTAAAAGGGCCTTTTGTAGGGCATTACCCTAAATATATCAGCTCTTTTTTCCTGTAAAAAAATACAAAGACCCACCAGCAGTAAAACCCACCACCCATCCAACCCCCCAAAATAAAAAACCTAATTCTAAAAAAACCTAAGCTACCCATTGCCCTGAAAAGGGCATTTGTATGGGCATTGCCCTTAAAAGGGCATTCAGCTCTTTTTCATTGCCCTTATAAGGGCATTTAGCTCTTTTAAGAATCCAAAAACCCTAATCTAAAAAAAAGAAAAAACACCCAAAAAAAGTTTAAAAAATCCTAACACTAACCCCCAACGATCCACTTACAGTTTTTGAAGTCCGGACATCCATCTTCATCCAGGTGGCGAGAAGTATTCATCCATCCAGGCGGCGTCTTCTAGCTTCATCCAGGCGGTGTCTTCTAGCTTCATCCAGGCGGCATCTTCTATCTTCATCCTGGCGGCGTGGAGCGGCTCCATCCTGAAGAGCATCCTCTTCATACGGTCGTCGGCGTATACTGAATCTTCAATACACGGGAGCCTTTTCAAAATGGCGTCCCTTGCATTCCTATTGGCTGATTTGATTTTGGAACTTCAAATCAGCCAATAGGATGAGGGGTACTGAAATCCTATTGGCTGTTTAAATCAGCCAATAGGATGAGAGCTACTGAGATTCTATTGGCAGTAAAACAGTGGGCTTTACTGTTGGGGGGGCCTATGTATTTTTTTTTTTACAGGAAAAGAGCTGATTTCTTTTGGGCAATGCCCTACAAAAGGCCCTTTTAAGGGCTATTGGTAATTTATTGTAGGCTAGGGTTTTTTTGTTATTGGGGGGGGGGGGGCTTTTTTATTTTGATAGGGCTATTAGATTAGATGTAATTGTTTTTATTTTCGATAATTTTGTTTATTTTTCGTAATTTAGTGTTTGTTATTTTTTGTACTTTAGTATTTTTTTTTTTAGTAGTGTTAGTGTTAGTAGTGTTAGAGTCATTTAATTTATTTAATTGATAGTTATTTTACATTTAGTCTAATAGGTATGTTAGGTTAATTTATAGTTTAAACTTAGGTTTTTTTAATTTCACAGGTAAGATTTTATTTATTTTAAGATAGGGATCTTGTAATTTTATTTTAAAGCTATGGGGTTGTTAGGTTTAGGCGTCAATAGTTAAATTTAGGGTTTTACAATGTGGGGGGCTGGCGGTTTAGGGATTAATAGGTTTATTTAGTGGTAGTGATGTGGGAGGCCAGATGTTTATGGGTTAATAACTTTATTTAGTGGCTGTGATGTCGGGGAGCGGCGTAATAGGGGTTAATATCTTTATTATAGTGTGGGCGATGTTAGGGTGAGGGGGAATAGAGGTTAAAAACTTTAATATAGTGTTTGCAATGTGGGTGGGCCTCGGTTTAGGGGTTAATAGGTAGTTTATGGGTGTTAGTGTACTTTGTAACAGTTTACTTATGAGTTATATGTAACAGTTTTGTTGCGTAAAACTCATAACTACTGCTCTTAAACTGCGAAACGCAGAGGCGTAACTAGAAACCACAGGGCCCAGTTGCAAGAATCTACCCCCCCCCACCCCCACCCCAAAAAAAAGTGATTTTTTTTTACATGTCTGCAAAAGGATGTACCCTGTGCACACAGTTTGTGAGATGGTCTGACCCCCTATTATTGTATATAGTGACACCGTTTAACCCACCAGTATTGTATGTAGTGAGTCAGTGACACCGTCTGTAATCTGCTGGTGAGATGGCTGGCCTGACCCTACCCGCCCCAGTACTTTATAAAGTTACCACAGTAGTCTGTGACATGGTCCAGCCCCCCGTACTGTATATAGTAGTATTGTATAGACTGACACTGTTTACCCCCCGCCCCCCCCCATGCTGTAGTAACAACGTCTGTAATTTGCTGGTTCCACAAACACACACACACACACACACACATACATGCATAAATACACACAGTCACATACATACACACACACACACACACATAAACACCAATGGGTACAACAGAAACACTAACCCCTGTAGTCAGAGACACTAGTAAAGCATCATGTCACACTCACATGATATCAGTGCAGGCAGTGGCAAGTCAACGTTTTTTATTGCGACCTCTGCACCCCCTGTAGTTTCACTCCTGGTGAAACGGATTGTGTTAGTATAGGGTGTAACGCAAGCTTTTTAGCCTCACCGCAAAACTTGTTATGGAAGCGCTATGGAAATCCCACACAAAAATGTAATTTTTTTGGACTGACGTTGTGTCAGCATTAAAACACAAACGCAAAACTCGTAATCTAGATGTCTGTCTCTAATATGGTATAATTATTTAAAAGTAACTTATACATTTATTTCACTAAAGGAAATAAATATTTATATTTGTATTTAGTAGCATATTCCAGTGTAATGCCCAAACTGATTTCTAATGCATTTTGAGAAAGATTTAGAAAAGCTTATTTGCTAAATGTATTTTTGTGTAGTAATTGGCGGCTTAAAATAGTTATGGGATCTGATGTCTTCCGTGCTTTCATTTCTTACGGTCTACAAATGAACAGTCCAAATAAAATACAACATGGATTTCATTGTTGTGCTTTAGGCCAAAATTGTTACAAAATATATATAGCAGTGCTACAAAAAAAGGTAAACCGATAAAAAATGTATAATGTCTAAAAGTCTATACTTTGAAGAATCAAAATGGCTAGTACTACTTATAGTTTTGATTTTCCTTCAGTCCCACTATAGGTGCTTCCTGCGGTGAGTTTGTGTCAAAAGTGTCAAATCGAGAATTCCTCGTAATCTCTCGGTGCTGCTGAATTTCCCAGAGCGTGTTGACTACGCCCCTTCTGTGATCTCTGTACAAATGAAACATTAGGGAACAAGCACACCTTGTTTCAAGGTAAATAATCATTTTAATTGGCAAAAGATACCAGTTAAAAACACTCACAGGATAAAAAGATTAGAAAAGCATATCTTGAACTCAGTTTGTTACTGATATCCGTGTGGTTAAAGGGACACTGAACCCAATTTTTTTATTTTGTGATTCAGATAGAGCATGTAATTTTAAGCAACTTTCTAATTTACTCCTATTATCAAATTGTCTTTGTTCTCTTAGTATGTTTATTTGAAAAGCAAGAATGTAAGTTTAGATGCCGGCCCATTTTTGGTGAACAAACTGGGTTGTCCTTGCTGATTGGACAGCACCAATAAAAAAGTACTGTCCATGGTCCTGAAATAAAAATTTGCTGGCTCCTTAGCTTAGATGTCTTTTTCAAATAAAGATAGCAAGAGAACGAAGAAAACTTGATAATAGGAGTAAATTAGAAAGTTGCTTAAAATTGCATGCTCTATCTGAATCATGAAAGAAAAAATTTGGGTTCAGTGTCCCTTTAAGTTTGTTACCAGTCCCGCATCTGCTTTTTCTGGTCAGGATGACCATGCCAGTAACAGACTGTCCGTGACTCTCTTGTTAGAACCTCTCGACCTCGGCGTTTCATTTGCACTCTAAGCAAACTTTTTCAAGAGCATTTGAGAGCTCTGATTCATTAGTGTTAAACCAACTTTATATTTTCTTTTTTAGCTCCTACACCAGATGATGCCGACCAATCAGTTTCACTTTCCAAGCTCTTCGAAGAATTGGTACTCATCTGTAAACCTGATGCAGTGGTGGAAGCCATGCCACCTCCTCCTCCTCCAGTGGGTTTCCACTTTCCTCTCCAGTTAGTGCAGGGTCGTGGTGTCGCAGGGGGAAGCACAGCATTGCAGCAACAGACAGGAGAAGTAGCAATGCCTAGAGACTGAGGTACGAGGGCATAGGGCAGATTGTAACCTGAGCCTTGGGAGGATGCCTGGCTTACCCATTACCCCTCTCCTTCTCCTCCACCACCTTCTCCTCTCCACTTCTCTGCACAAAGCTGGGTCGGCTTCTATGGTCACTGCTTTTCAATTGTTTTGCTTAGTATGGGCTAGATTGTGTGGAACACTAAATTATCGCGAGCGAGATAATTAATCAGCCATTACAAGTGACTGGTTATTGCTACCGCAAGCTCACGGTAGCAATTAGTGCTTATAAAATTAACCATAGATCAGATCTTTGGTTAATTTTATCAATCTTCTCCAAATGCCCACAAAATACAGTCTAGTGTAGTTTAATAAATAAAGATAGCAGCATCTTGATTTTTTAATAAATGTATTGCATTAGGCAGTATTTCTTCTGTTAAGTGTGATCAGTCCACGGGTCATCATTACTTGTGGGATATTAACTGCTCCCCTACAGGAAGTGCAAGAGGATTCACCCAGCAGAGTTGCTATATAGCTCCTCCCCTCTACGTCACCTCCAGTCATTCTCTTGCACCCAACGACTAGATAGGATGTGTGAGAGGACTATGGTGATATATTTAGCTTTTATATCTTCAATCAAAAGTTTGTTGTTTTATAATAGCACCGGAGTGTGTTATTCCATCGCTGGTAGAATTTGAAGAAGAATCTACCTGAGTTTTTTTCTATGATTTTAGCCGGAGTAGTTAAGATCATATTGCTGTTTCTCGGCCATCTGAGGAGAGGCAAACTTCAGATCAGGGGACAGCAGGCAGATTAATCTGCAAAGAGGTATGTAGCAGTTTATTATTTTCTGACATGGAATTGATGAGAAAATCCTGCCATACCGTTATAATGTAAACCCAGCCTTGAATGCAGTAGATGTAGCTGATATCAGGCTGTCATGTATGTATATTTTATACTTCTCTGGTTTTTAGACTGTATACATAGACTTAACCTAATTTGCAGGGACTTGCAATAGGTTTTAAATGACAATTAATTATTGAGGTAAAACGTTTTTTTGCTGGCATGTAAAAACGTTTTTTTCTCTGAGGTACTGGGTACCTATTTTTTTGGGCACTATTTTTCCACTTGGCAATAGTTTTGATTTAAATTAGAGCAGTTCACTGATCCCTCTCACTGTTATGTGTGTGGGGGAGGGGCCATTTTGGTGCTTTCACTATGCATCAGAAAAAACTCAGTCAGAGATTCATTTTCTTCCTGCATGATCCGGTTCATCTCTACAGAGTTCAGGGATCTCCAAAGCCTTTTTTGAGGGAAGTAATCATTACAGCACAGCTGTGCTGATTGTATTGACTGTGATAAAAAAAAAAAAAAAAAAAACGTTTATTTGTGTATTTTTTTCTGCTGCCTGGGTTAGTTATCATTTGCTGAGGGGAACAATCCTTTGCTAAAACTGTATATTCTGACAAAGATTGATGCTATAACTTAATTATTTTAACTGTTATAATATTTTTCTGTGCTTCTTAAAGGCACAGTTCGTTTTCATATTATTTGTAAATTACTTTGTAAAGTATTTCCAAGTTGCTGTTTATTTGCTAGTGTGTTAAACATGTCTGATTCAGAGGAATATCTCTGTGCTATATGTGTTAATGCCAAAGTGGAGCCCAATAGAAATTTATGTACTAAATGTATTGATGCTACTTTAAAAAACAGTCAATCTGTACAAATTGAACATATTTCACCAAACAACGAGGGGAGAGTTATGCCGGCTAACTCGCCTCACGTGTCAGTACCTGCATCTCCCGCTCAGGAGGTGCGTGATATTGTAGCGCCGAGTACATCTGGGCGGCCATTACAAATCACATTACAAGATATGGCTACTGTTATGACTGAAGTTTTGGCTAAACTACCAGAACTAAGAGGTAAACGTGATCACTCTGGGGTGAGAACAGAGTGCGCTGATAATGCAAGGGCCATGTCTGATACTGCGTCACAGTTTGCAGAACGTGAAGACGGAGAGCTTCATTCTGTGGGTGACGGTTCTGATCCAAATAAACTGGACTCAGACATTTCAAATTTTAAATTTAAGCTTGAGAACCTCCGTGTGTTACTAGGGGAGGTATTAGCGGCTCTGAATGATTGTAACACAGTTGCAATCCCAGAAAAAATGTGTAGGTTGGATAAATATTTTGCGGGTACCGACGAGTACTGACGTTTTTCCTATACCTAAGAGACTTACTGACATTGTTACTAAGGAGTGGGATAGACCCGGTGTGCCTTTCTCACCCCCTCCTATATTTAGAAAAATGTTTCCAATAGACGCCGCCACACGGGATTTATGGCAAATGGTCCCTAAGGTGGAGGGAGCAGTTTCTACTTTAGCTAAGCGTACCACTATCCCAGTGGAGGATAGCTGTGCTTTTTCAGATCCAATGGATAAAAAATTAGAGGGTTACCTTAAGAAAATGTTTGTTCAACAAGGATTTATATTGCAACCTCTTGCATGTATTGCGCCTGTCACGGCTGCAGCAGCATTTTGGTTTGAGTCTCTGGAAGAGACACTTCAATCATCCACACTAGATGACATCACACACAAACTTAAATTCCTTAAGTTAGCTAATTCATTTATTTCAGATGCCGTAGTACATTTAACTAAACTTGCGGCTAAAAATTCAGGATTCGCCATTCAGACACGCAGAGCTCTGTGGCTGAAATCCTGGTCAGCTGATGTTACGTCTAAATCTAAATTGCTTAATATTCCTTTCAAAGGGCAGACCTTATTCGGGCCCGGCTTGAAAGAGATTATTGCTGACATTACAGGAGGTAAAGGTCATGCCCTGCCTCAGGACAAGGCCAAAGCCAAGGCTAGACAGTCCAATTTTCGTTCCTTTCGTAATTTCAAAGCAGGAGCAGCATCAACTTCCTCTGCACCAAAACAGGAAGGAGCTGTTGCTCGCTACAGACAAGGCTGGAAACCTAACCAGTCCTGGAACAGGGGCAAACAGGCCAGAAAACCTGCTGCTGCCCCTAAGACAGCATGAATTGAGGGCCCCCGATCCGGGACCGGATCTAGTGGGGGGCAGACTTTCCCTCTTCGCCCAGGCTTGGGCAAGAGATGTTCAGGATCCCTGGGCGTTAGAGATCATATCTCAGGGATACCTTCTGGACTTCAAATCCTCTCCCCCAAGAGGGAGATTTCATCTGTCAAGGTTGTCAACAAACCTAACAAAGAAGGAAGCGTTTCTACGCTGCGTACAAGATCTTTTATTAATGGGAGTGATCCATCCAGTTCCGCGGTTGGAACAAGGACAAGGGTTTTACTCAAATCTGTTTGTAGTTCCCAAAAAAGAGGGAACCTTCAGGCCAATCTTGAATTTAAAGATCCTAAACAAATTCCTAAGAGTTCCATCGTTCAAGATGGAAACTATTCGAACAATTTTTGCCCATGATCCAAGAGGGTCAGTACATGACCACAGTGGATTTAAAGGATGCTTACCTTCACATACCGATTCACAGAAGTCATTACCGGTATCTAAGGTTTGCCTTTTTAGACAGGCATTACCAGTTTGTAGCTCTTCCATTCGGACTGGCTACAGCTCCAAGAATCTTCACAAAGGTTCTGGGCACTCTTCTGGCGGTACTAAGACCGCGAGGAATTTCAGTAGCTCCGTACTTAGACGACATACTGATACAAGCTTCAAGCTGTCAAACTGCCAAATCTCATACAGAGATAGTACTGGCATTTCTAAGGTCGCATGGATGGAAAGTGAACGAAGAGAAAAGTTCTCTCTTTCCACTCACAAGAGTTCCCTTCCTGGGGACTCTGATAGATTCTGTAGAAATGAAAATTTACCTGACAGAGGACAGGTTAACAAAACTTCAAAATGCATGCCGTGTCCTTCATTCCATTCAACACTCTAAATCTGAATCAAGAGACCAGAAATTCTCTTCTATGGTGGCTTTATCGGCCACATCTGTCCAGGGGAATGCCATTCAGCAGGCCAGACTGGTCAATTGTAACAACAGACGCCAGCCTACTAGGTTGGGGCGCTGTCTGGAATTCTCTGAAGGCTCAGGGACTATGGAATCAGGAGGAGAGTTTTCTTCCAATAAACATTCTGGAATTGAGAGCAGTCCTCAATGCTCTTCTGGCTTGGCCCCAGTTAACAACTCGGGGGTTCATCAGGTTCCAGTCGGACAACATCACGACTGTAGCTTATATCAACCATCAGGGAGGGACAAGAAGCTCCCTAGCAATGATGGAAGTATCGAAGATAATTCGCTGGGCAGAGTCTCACTCTTGCCACCTGTCTGCAATCCACATCCCGGGAGTGGAGAACTGGGAGGCGGATTTCTTAAGTCGTCAGACTTTTCATCCGGGGAGTGGGAACTTCATCCAGAGGTCTTTGCCCAAATACTTCGACGTTGGGGCAAACCAGAGATAGATCTCATGGCGTCTCGACAGAACGCCAAGCTTCCGCGCTACGGGTCCAGATCCAGGGATCCGGGAGCGGTCCTGATAGATGCCTTGACAGCACCATGGACCTTCAGGATGGCTTATGTGTTTCCACCTTTCCCGATGCTTCCTCGATTGATTGCCAGAATCAAACAGGAGAAAGCATCAGTGATTCTAAAAGCGCCTGCATGGCCACGCAGGACTTGGTATGCAGATCTGGTGGACATGTCATTCTGTCCACCTTGGTCGTTACCTCTGAAACAGGACCTTCTGATTCAGGGTCCTTTCAAACATCAAAATCTAACTTCTCTGAAGCGGACTGCTTGGAAATTGAACGCTTGATCTTATCAAAGCGTGGTTTTTCTGAGTCAGTTATTGATACCTTAATACAGGCTAGGAAGCCTGTTACCAGAAAGATTTACCATAAAATATGGCGTAAATACCTATATTGGTGCGAATCCAAAGGTTACTCTTGGAGTAAGGTTAGGATTCCTAGGATATTGTCTTTTCTACAAGAAGGTTTAGAAAAGGGGTTATCCGCTAGTTCCTTAAAGGGACAGATCTCAGCTCTGTCCATTCTGTTACACAAGCGTCTGTCAGAAGTTCCAGACGTTCAGGCTTTTTGTCAGGCTTTGGCCAGGATTAAACCTGTGTTTAAAGCTGTGGCTCCACCATGGAGTTTAAACCTTGTTCTTAACGTTTTACAGGGTGTTCCGTTTGAACCCCTTCATTCCATTGATATAAAGTTGTTATCTTGGAAAGTTCTATTTTTAATGGCTATTTCCTCTGCTCGAAGAGTCTCTGAGTTATCAGCCTTACATTGTGATTCTCCTTATTTGATTTTTCACTCGGATAAGGTAGTTCTGCGTACTAAACCTGGGTTCTTACCTAAGGTAGTCACTAACAGGAATATCAATCAGGAGATTGTTGTTCCATCCTTGTGCCCAAATCCTTCTTCGAGGAAGGAACGTCTTTTGCACAATCTGGATGTAGTTCGTGCCCTTAAATTTTATTTACAGGCAACTAAAGATTTTCGACAAACGTCTTCCCTGTTTGTCGTTTACTCTGGTCAGAGGAGAGGTCAAAAAGCTTCTGCTACCTCTCTCTCTTTTTGGCTTCGTAGCATAATTCGTTTAGCTTATGAGACTGCTGGACAGCAGCCTCCTGAAAGAATTACAGCTCATTCCACTAGAGCTGTGGCTTCCACTTGGGCCTTTAAGAATGAGGCCTCTGTTGAACAGATTTGCAAGGCTGCAACTTGGTCTTCGCTTCATACTTTTTCCAAATTTTACAAATTTGACACTTTTGCTTCCTCGGAGGCTATTTTTGGGAGAAAGGTTCTTCAGGCAGTGGTTCCTTCTGTATAAAGAGCCTGCCTATCCCTCCCGTCATCCGTGTACTTTTGCTTTGGTATTGGTATCCCACAAGTAATGATGACCCGTGGACTGATCACACTTAACAGAAGAAAACATAATTTATGCTTACCTGATAAATTCCTTTCTTCTGTAGTGTGATCAGTCCACGGCCCGTCCTGTTTTTTTAAGGCAGGTAAATATTTTTTAAATTATACTCCAGTCACCACTACACCCTTGGCTTCTCCTTTCTCGTTGGTCCTTGGTCGAATGACTGGAGGTGACGTAGAGGGGAGGAGCTATATAGCAACTCTGCTGGGTGAATCCTCTTGCACTTCCTGTAGGGGAGCAGTTAATATCCCACAAGTAATGATGACCCGTGGACTGATCACACTACAGAAGAAAGGAATTTATCAGGTAAGCATAAATTATGTTTTTGGGGGCTAAAGTTGGTGGGAGTGGGGTGTTGGGAACTATGTGTTCCCTGTAAATATCATCATATACATATATTTGATTGCAGCCAGCGACTTACCCCCTTCGCTGGCGCTAAAGTTTGAGGCTCCCATTGGAGCGTATGGAAGCGTGCTCTTGTGAAACCTATGCACATTACCGTGCACTGGTATTACAAAGTGGAACGCTAATTTCGCTTGCATGAAAGCGATATATAGCACTCCACTTGTAATCTAGCCCTTTATATTTCCCTTGCTACTGTTGCCCTTCTAGTATCTGCTGTGGCAATGAGGGCAACATAAAAATTTCAGCTAAACACACAGAGGGAATGTAAAAGCTGATTGTTCCTTTTACTTTAAGGATCTGTAAAAACAAAAGTAGCCAAAAAGCTCAAAGCAGACAATAGTTTTCAGTGCTTTTTTTTTTCTAACACCCCACCTCTACTTTAACACCTTATAACTGTTTTGTGAAGTTATATTTCATAAAAAAGATACTCAAATATTTTATTTGTAAAAACTATACTCTTTCTTTTGGGGGGCAAATGGGGGACATATTTGAATTAACCAGAGGTCTGACATCTGGTTATATCACTGAGTGCAAAGTGCTACAGCAAGCTCGTTGTAGCATTCATCAGCCACTTGCAATGGCTGGGTATTTAGCATGGGGTGTACGTTAAATTAGCCCTCCACTTATAATCTAGCCCTTTTTACGGGGCTTAGCCACATACATAATTTTATAAATGCACCATTGCTGGCTTATAACACTTGGGTTAGACATAGTTTTATGCTATTAATAGGGCAATAAAAAAGTCCAATAATAAACACCTACTCCCAAATTGTGTCAGCAAGCATTTCCCTGCTAGTGGACCATCATATATATAATAATATATATTTTATATATATATATATATATATATATATATATATATATATATATATATATATATATATATATATATATATATATACAGTATATATATACTAGGCGATAAGCCTGTCCAGAGGGCAGTCTATGTTTAAAAAAATTACAAACCCCAAAGGTGATATTACAAAAAATAAAAAATGTAAAATTACAGAAAGAAATAAACAAAGCTATACAAAATAAGAAATTTAAACCTAAACTAATACCCCTATAAAAATAATAAATCCCCCATTCAGCTCTTTTACTGCCCCCAGATTTTTTACAGCCAATTAAATCTTAATCTTAAAATTAAATTTAAAAAAATTTCCTAAAACTAAGCCCCAAATAGGTACTCACCGTTCCTGAAGTCCAGTGGAGAAGGCCTTCTTCCAGGTGGCTCCATCATCTTCTATCTTCATCTTGAGCGAAAGCGGCACGGAGAGAAGGTGCGGAGCTAGTTTCCCCGATGCGTGGATCCGGAGCGCTGGTTCTCATCGGCAGTCCTCATCGGTGGTCTTCAGTGGCGGCGATCCTCATCGGCGTGGAGGCTCCTTTTCATCCGATCTCCGGTGTACACTAAAAATTGAATGGAAGGTACCGCAATCAATTTGGGGTACCTTGCATTCCTATTTGCTGAAATTCTGAAATCAGCCAATAGGATTAGAGATACTGAAATCCTATTGACTGTTCAAATCAGCCAATAAGATTTCAGTAGCTCTAATCCTATTGACTACTTTCAAAAGTTCAGCGAATAGGAATGCAAGGTACGCCAATAAATATAGGTTACCTTGCATTCAATCTTCAGTGTGCGACGATCGCATGAAGAGTAGCCTCCACGCCGCTGAGGAATGCCGCCACTGAAGACCGCCACTGAGACCCGCCGCTGAGGATCGCCGCTCCGGATCAGCGCATCGGGGAAGCCAGCTCCACACCTCTGCTCCCTAGAGAGTACCTATTTGGGGGTTAGATTTAGGCTGTTTTTTTTTTTTTATTTTTTTTTTTAAGATTAGGGATTTAATGGGCTTGTAAAAGAGCTGAATGCCCTGTTCCTGTTCCATAGTGTAGGGCTGCCTGAAAGAAGACCACCTCCGCCGGACTTCAGGAACGGTGAGTACCTATTTGGGGCTTAGTTTTAGATTTTTTTAATTTTTTTTTTAAGATTAGGGATTTAATGGGCTGTAAAAGAGCTGATCGGCCTTTTTAGGGCAGTAAAAGAGCTGAATGACCTTTAAAGGGCAATGCCCATACAAATGCCCCTTTAAAGACAATGGGTAGTTTAGGTTTTTTACTGTTAGGGGGAACATAGTATTTTTAAATGTAAAGGGCTATTGGTAGTTTAGTTTAGATTAGGGGGTGTTTTTATTTGGGGGGGGCTTTTTATTTTCATAGGGATTAGGTTTACTTTTTTATTTTTGATCATTTTGTTTATTTTTTCTGTAATTTTAGATTATAGATGAATTTTTTGTAATTTAATGTTAGGTTTTATTATTTTAATTGTAACTTAGTATTGGGGTTGATTTAGGGGGTGTTAGGTTAGGGGGCTTAGTAATTCAATTAGTTATTTGAGTTGTGGGAGGTTAACAGTTTAGGAGTTAATAGGTTAATTAGGTTTATTGCGATGTGGGAGTTTGGTGGTTTAGGGGTTAATAGGTTAATTAGGTTTATTGCGATGTGGGGGGTTGGCAGTTTAGAAGTTAATAGGTTAATTAGGTTTATTGCAATATGGGGGTTTGGCGGTTTAGGGGTTAATAGGTTAATTAGGTTTATTGGGATGTGGGGGGTTGGCAGTTTAGGAGTTAATAGGTTAATTAAGTTTATTGTAATGTGGGGGGTTGGCGGTTTAGGGGTTAATAGGTTAATTAGGTTTATTACGATGCGGGGGGTTGGAAGTTTAGGGGTAATATTTTAATTATGTTATTTGCTTTGTTTAATTTGTGGATTTGGGGTTAATTACTTTATTATTTTGCGATGTGGGGGTTGGCGGTTTAGGTGTTTGTTAATACTTTGTGCGGGAGGTTAGTTTTTTTTTGTTATACTTCATGCGGGTGTTTTTTTGTTATTTCGTGTGGGCGGTTACGTGGGTTTTTTTTTCTTGCGGGTGGTTACATGTTTTTTTTTGTTATTTTGTATTGGCGTTTTTTTTTGGTATGGCGGTTGTAATAGGTATAAGGGAAATTATGTCTGGCTTTATTTGGCTCCAATGTAGTTTTAATGGGTTTATGCGACTCTATATAGATAAGCAGACAAGTTTTTTTCTGGTTTCATGGACTTTGATACAGACTGCTTGATTGCATATTTTGTTGTTTATTTATTTTTGATATCAGGTGTCTTTTATACAAAAATAAAAAGCTGACTGTATTTATGAAAGCCTTCTGCACACCAGGGAAACTTGTTAGACTGTTACAACTTAGTGCACATTCTGAAGTTTACATAGCAAGCAGCTAAGAAAATAGAGAAAATGAAAAGACCAGCCTGTAATTAGAGATGGTCGAATGTTTCGCAACATTTGGAAAAATTAAACAAATTTTAACACATTTATTTGTTCATTTCAAATTTCGAATGATTCATTTAATGTAATAATATTTCTAATGCTATCTTTAACTGTAATATTCAATCCAAACTTTTCTAATTCGTATATTGCATGATTTGAGTCAAATGAAATATTTAAATTAGAAAAATTTGAATCAATATATTTGCAATAGTATTTCTAATGCTCTTTTTAAATATAATATTCAAATTATGCAATATTTGAAATAGAAAAAATGTAATTGATATATTTGTATGTAATATTTCTAAATGTACTAAATTCCCTACCACGTGAACTATTGAAATTCTGAATAGTATTTATCAAATTGAATGTTACATTTAAAATTTTTAATGTGGATTTTCAATATAATTATGAACATTCAAAAACTAAAGTAACATTCAAAAAACAGAAATAACATTTGATTACCGAATTTTAATGGATTTTGGTTCTTATCAACACTGTCCAAAATAAATGTCCACAGTCCTTCTATCAAACGAATTGCACTTTCACCACATTTGCCCATCCCAAGACTGCCAGGGAGAGCCAGTAACAATACATTCTACAGAGGGGGTGAAGCACACAAGTT
This sequence comes from Bombina bombina, assembly GCF_027579735.1. NCBI lineage: Eukaryota > Metazoa > Chordata > Amphibia > Anura > Bombinatoridae > Bombina > Bombina bombina. Next base: position 1,028,581,702 of record NC_069504.1, on the reverse strand, counting down.
AAAGCGATTAGTTTATACCTATAAATCAAATAAATAGTGCTTGCAATGTCACCATAAAAATAGTGACAGTGAGTTTAAAGGGACAGTCTACCATAGAATTGTTATTGTTTTAAAAGATGGATAATCCCTTTATTACCCATTCCCCAGTTTTGCATAACCAACACAGTTCTATTAATATACTTTTTTTTTTTTTTTTCAAAGGAGCATTATTGAAAAATAAAAATAGAAACATAAATGCATTGCTGACATTGCAATAAGAGGCTACAACAAATATTTTCGACAATACAATCCTCATCTCTCACCGCCAGGATCTCAAAAAGGGAAAATCAAAAGTCTAGTGTGGTCTGAGTCCAACTCACGGCGGGAGAGGGAGTACGATATTGCTTAGCTCCACATTTTCACATTTTCTTAAAGTCTCTTGTTGTGCGAGAACAGTTAAAACAGAATAACTAAAACAGTGATGATAAACACAACAGAAGCTCCGAAGAGCAGATACATCAACCAATTCAGTCATCAATTATCAAACTATATTAACTTATAATTGTGACTCACTGCAGGTGGTTACATAGACTCATAATATACAGTTCTAGATTTGGACATACTTCTATCTAGTCTGCAGGGATGAGGGGGGATGGGAAGGAGGACAGAAGCAGGAAAGGAGAGGAAGGAGAGAAGAAGAGAAAAAAAAAAAAAAACACAACACACATCTGAAAACCAACTCTGTCATAGTTTGGCTCTACACAGAGTCCCCTTTTCCCAAAGATGGACCAGCATCTCATGGATGTCCAGTCTCCCCGTCCGGATGTAGTGAAATTTCTCTAGGCTCAACAGACTGTGTACTCCCAATCTCCAGTCTGAGATCAGGGGCACCTGAGCCGACTTCCATTGTGCCGGTATAAGATTCTTAGCACTTGTCAGCATTAACATCAGCAGGGTTTTTTTAGTCTGGTCTTGAATACCAGTCGGGAAGTGAAACAGTAGCGTCTCCATAGTTTTTGGAACCTCTAGCTCCAGAACTGATTGTATGTTGTCCCATACCTCAGTCCAAAACCCCTCAAACATAGGGCAGTCCCACCAGATATGAGTAATGGAACCCTCTCCCCCGCATCCCCTCCAACACCTATCTGATGTGTTAGGATATATTTTCTTTAGTCAAGTAGGTGTAAGGTACCAGCGACTTGTAATGAGATTACTGTATGCGCGCCGAGACTGAGACAGTCTTAGCGGCCCGGAAAATCCGTTGCCACTCCAGCGTGTCTAGCTCTGTACCCAATTCTGTGTGCCACTGTCTGGTATATGTTGGAAGAGCGTTTTCTCCTCTTGGGAGAAGGCCATAAACCTTTGAGGTTAAGTTCCTGGGGGCAGCCTTCTGAGTGCACAACTTTTCAAAAACCGTGCACTCTCTAAGAAAGCTGTTTATGCTTATGTGTTGTGATGTAATGGCCTATCTGTAAATACACAAACCATGGGATTCTAAAAGTAGGTTGGTCAGATAGTAGTTCCTCCCTAGTTTTCAGTTCCCCATTGCTGACAAATTGTCCTATGTGGTTATTAGCAAATTGAGTTTGGGCTAGTGGTAATACCGTCTGTATTGGAATCCCCAGATTACCGTACACTGGGGACGGCGGAGAGCACGCCGTGGATATGTGTGAGTCTGTCCTAACCGTTTTGTCCCATTCCTCTAACATAACACTAGTCAAGGGGTATAGCGCTACAGCTGATGGTCTAAATTTTTTGTCAGTCCATGGGAGGGAGGCGAGACTCCCCACCTGAAGGATATTAGCATCAAGCTCAATCCAATCTTTTTGTGGGTTGCTATGACACCATTCAACCACCCTCTGTAAGAGGATAGCTCTTCTATAAAGAAGGAGATTTGGGAGCCCCAACCCGCTCTCCTCTCTGGGGAGATACATGGTCTTCTTATTCACCCTTGGCCTGATATCTTTCCAAATATAGTCTTTGATTAGTCTTTGCAGAGAGAGAAGAAAAGAATTTGGGAGAGGGATTGGCATGGCCTGTAAGATATACAATACTCTGGGGAGAATGTTCATTTTAACTACATTAATTCTTCCCAGCCATGAAATCAATTTGTGTTTCCATGCTGAAAGGTCCCTAGAGATGTCTGTTTTGAGAGTTACGTAATTGGCCTCAAGCATTTCAGATATCCTGGCAGAAAGCCTGATGCCAAGATATTTCAGTGATGTGTTACAAAGAACAAAAGGGCTGTAGGTTTTGAGCCACAGTAAAGTGGCTGTGGCCAGATCAATGCTTAACAACTCTGATTTAGTATTGTTAAGGAGGAAGTGGGACACTCTCCCATATTCACTAAACTCGTTCAGTAGAGCAGGGATTGAGGTTTCTATCTCAGTGAGCGTAAATAATAGGTCATCCACATACATTGCGATTTTATATTCCCTCTTACCTACATGAATCCCTTGCACCAAGTGGTTTGCTCTAATACTGCATGCCAGAGTCTCTATGGAGATGGCAAACAGCAAGGGGGACAAAGGGCACCCCTGCCTAGTACCATTTGTGATCGTAAAAGGGGATGAGAGAATATTATTAACCTTAACCCTAGCATTAGGCGTCAAATATAGAGCAAAGACCATCCTCAGGAACCTCCTGCCAAAATCTTTTCCATCGTGCTTCTGAGAAACAGCCAATTCACCCTATCGAACGCCTTTTTGGCGTCAGTAGATAGCAAGGCTATCGGAGTTGAGTTATTTTTTGAATATTCTATTAGCTGAAGCACCTTTATGGTGTTTTCCCTTGCCTCCCTCCCCGGGACAAACCCTACCTGATCTTGGGAAATTAGCATAGGTAGAATGGTATTAATTCTATTAGCCAAAGTTTTAGCCAGAAGTTTTATATCTGAATTCAGCAGTGAGATTGGCCTATAACTTTGGGGGACGTCTGTGGGTTTACCCGGCTTTGGTAGCACGGTGATATAAGCAGTCAACATAGTTTCAGGTAGTGCCTCTAGGTCTGCAAGGTCATTAAATAAATTCTGTATATGGGGCAGTAGTGTTGGTAAGAAAGTTTTGTAATATTTGGCCCCAAAGCCGTCTGGGCCTGGGCTCTTTCCATTTGGGAGATCAGAAAGTGCGGTCTGTATTTCCTCCTGTGTGAGGGGCGAGTCGAGAGATTCCACAGTCTCCTGCGGCAAAGTAGCCAGGTGTACACCCTCTAAGTATTTCGCTATACTAAGCTTCTCTTGATTACCATGCCCTCTTCTGGTTCTCATCTTGTAATAACTGTTTAAAGTCAGACCTAACTGATGTCAGATTAGCCAATAAAGTTGAGTCTGAGGGGTCCTTTTTGTGCTGTTCTTCTAGTTTCGTTATCTGTAATAGGGTGTGGTTATATTTCTCCCTAGCTTGCCTCTCTACTCTGCTTTTATGTTTTATAAAGAGTCCTCTCACTGCACTTTTGTGTGCTTCCCATACTGTAGTTAGCGGCATCTGTTCTGTCAGGTTGATAGAGAAGTATTCTGTCAGTTTGGTATTAATGTCTTCCTCTATCATTGGACAATTCATGAGAGAATCATCTAATTGCCACAAATAGGGAGTATCTGGGGTATCTGGCCAGTGCATCACGCACGAGACTGGCGCATGGTCAGACCATGTAATGGGTGAGATGTCACTATGTGAGATGTATGAAATTCCCTGGGAGTCTGTAAAGAAGTAGTCGATACGTGAGTATTTCATATGTGGGTTCGAGTAGTACGTGAAGTCAGTCTCTGTTGGGTGCAAAGTGCGCCAGACGTCATGTAACAGGTGTGTTTTCATGGTGTTATTAATATGTTTCAAAACATTATGTGGAACACTGGAGACCCCATTGGACGTGTCCAGTCTAGGGATCAGTGGTGCATTAAAGTCGCCACCCAGAATCATCACTCCTTTGGAGAGCTCAAGAAGTTTGGTGGAAAGAGTCTTGAAAAATATGTGTTGCGCTGTGTTTGGGGCATATACATTAACTAAAGTGACAGGTCTGCCATGTAGCAGTCCCACCACTATAATAAATCTGCCCTCTTTGTCCCGTTCCACTATTTGTGCCTGGAAAGGGACCTTATGATGTATGAGTATGCCTACTCCGTTGTCTTTACAGAGTCCTGAAGCAAAAAACGCAACTGCATATCTGTGGTTATGCCACTTGGGTTCCTTATGTTTAGCAAAATGTGTTTCCTGGAGGAAAAACAGGTCCCCCCGAAGTTTATGTAACTCCCGTGACACTATTGAGCAGTGGCGGCTGGTGAATTATGAAGATGGAGGTGCACTTAGCCCCTCCCCTGACCACACCCCTCGAAATAAAGCCCCGCCCCTCAGATTGCTCATATATATATATATATATATATATATATATATATATATATATAAATATAGGACAAGCGCACTCCAAGGGACTTAGCAAAAATCACTTTAATCAGTGTTATACAGCACAGTATAAAGAGTCTTATAACATATAATGTAGGCACCAATCATTATTCACAGGGATTGCACAGACCGCAACATGGTTGCCATAGCAACCTATATAACAATAAAGTTAGCGTGGAAATCCCAAATATGTACAAACCAGGTGATATAATAAAATGGTGTACATGAATACCTAATAGAAACCAAAACACTGCAGTAAATAAGACAAAATTCTAAGCAGTAAGAGTGTTACACATGAGCAGTACAGATCACCCAAGGTTGCCATAGCAACCTAAAACGTGCAGAACGTACGGTACACTGCATGCTGTGTTAAATGCCATGGTCCACAAAAAATCATAAATATAAGTGCCTAAGATACATCATACAATAATTACAGGGTCTAAACCACAATAAAAATTATTATTATTAAGTTACAGAGTTAGCAAGCTGTTGAAACGTATTTGTCTTGGGCTGCAGACTCATTTTATTACTTTAAGTAATAATAAAATGAGAGTGTCTGCAGCCCAAGACAAAAACGTTTCAACATCTTGCTAACTCTGTAACTTAGACACCCACGACACCACACACAAACTTATTCCAAAGCAGAGGCATGTACTGGGGGAGGATATACATTGCTCTCTGACTTCAATGCCTCCCTGGCCGGTCTAGTGCAGTGCTAGCCCGCAGCAGGGCTAAAAGTAGAAGATACACTTACAATTTAGATGCCCATTTCTTCCGGTAGTCCCGGCCTAACCAGACTCCAGATGAGATCCAACTGGCTGCCTGCGCACTAAAATTTTTGGCGCGACTGAGCCAGCAAAAAAAAGAGAAAACTTAATAAAAAAAAGTGCTCCCTCTGCTGGCCGCCCATACAAATAGCCCAATTTGCACACTAAATAGTGTGCGATTAAGAGAGATATAGGCTCAGTTATGGGCTGCACTGCAAGCATAGAGGAAAAATATGCAAATTTGTATGGCAGGCTATACTTCTCTACCGCACGTGCGGTAGAGAAGTATAATAGAGCATAGATGTATATAAAAGGTGGGTTTTTTTTAAATAAAACTTGACAGTCTAGACTAGAAAAATTTTGGCTGAATAAATATAATTTTTCCAATAGGAGAAATTATATTTATTCATCCAAATAAATTATTTTCTTTCTTTTTCCCCCCTTTTATTTGGGTGTTCACGTGCGGGAGTGCTCAAATGGAGGAGCCTCCACTGCTATTGAGTGCTTTCCAGGACTATTAAGTCCTTTTACATTTATAGTGAGAAATCTGGTAGGGTGTACCTTTGATCTAAAGTCTGGAGGAGCCATTATATATATATATAAAAAAAAAAAAGGAGGAGGGGGAGAGAGGAGATAAGAGAGAGGAAGGAACAAGCGGGAGGAGATTATACACCCTCTCTAGATAGCTCAGTGTTCAACACTCTCCCTGAGCTAATCTATTCTGTATGAAAGAAAAACAAATTTCAAAATAATCTCACAACCACCAACAGTGCAAACGCTGCAAAAGTAACTTGTTAGTTAAACACTAAAGGGAATGTGCCTTTAGCCAGTCATTTTAGAAATATATATAGTGAGCAAAATATTAATATTAAGTAGAAAGATTATATTTTAGGATATTACCAGTTGTTAATCTGAAATATTAAGATAGATTAGATGAACTGAGGGGGGGAAGGGAAACTGAGGAGGGGGGAGGGGGAGGGAAAGGATTGTGTCAATGGGAACCTGAGGTGCTAGGTATTAGCGGGTGTTATATATCTGTGTCGAGGGACCGCAATCCATGCCAGCTCCGGAGTCAGATGGGAACCAAGCAATTTTTATTTTTATTTTTTCCCCCTTTTTTTTCCTTCTTTTGTTCTTCCCCTTCCTTTTTTTCTTCCCCCCCCCCACTTTTATTTATTTTTTTATATTTTTTTTTTTATATATATATATACTAGGGGTCTCAGTGTTATAGGAACAAAAAATGACATTGCATGCATTTTCAACACATGAAAATACTCTATATGTACCTAACAATTGGAGAAACAGAAAGGTTACAGTCCATGAACTAGGTACCTGTTTCACACCACAGCGTTAAGGCGATTTTCCAGGTTCTCCTGCAAAGCTAACCCTGTGGAGAAAAAGAGATTCCAGTGTATAATTGGATCCGTGTGCTCATGTTTGTGACTGTGGAACATCAAATAGCCTCTTGGGTTGTTGCAAGTTTTCCATGGCTGGGACTGCTATGCCCAGAGAGGCACAAAAGTTTTCCAAATCTTCCAGAGTCCTGTAGATGGACGTATTCCCATTGTTGGTGGCCACAAAGCATGTAGGAAAACCCCACCTGTATTGTATTTTGCTTTTCTGCAGTGCTGTAGTAAGGAATTTCAACTCTCTGCACTTTTGAAGGGTTGCAGTGCAGAGGTCCGAGAACACCTGGAGAGTGATACCCACATGTTGGATAGGGCTTTTGTTCCTGCTGTGGCGCAAGATCTCCTCCTTGTCCCTAAAATTAAGCAGCTTCAGGATTACGTCCCTTGGGGGTGCTTTTGCAGAAGGTTTCGGGCTTAATGCCCTATGGGCTCTCTCTATGTTAATCTCTGGTGACATGGGTGTACCTTTTATCACTCTAAATAGATCCTGCAAATACCCTTGTAATGCATTAGGGTTGACACTCTCAGGGATACCCCGTATACGTAAATTGTTTAGTCTTCCACGATTATCCAGGTCTTCTATTCTTTCTAATAGGTTTTGGATGGTGTTAGTGTTATGTTGTACTTGGGGTATAGTTTCTTTTAATTGAACCTGCATAGAGCTCTGAGAGTGTTCCATATTAGTGACTCTCTGTGTCAAGTCTGCCACATCTCTGCGTATTTCTCCAAATAGGTTTTTGATCTCGTTTACTACTCCTTTAATGTCCTCTTTTGATGAGAGGCTTTTTAAATCATCTTTCATGACATATTGTACAGGTGGGGCTGTCTCTAGAAAATTACGGTCAAGTTCTGTTGTTTTAGGATCAGACTGAGTGAGAATATCATCAGGGGTCTTGGAGTCTATGGTCTTAATATAATGGTTCATATTTCTGGTTTTTGTACCCTTATCGCTCAGACCAGATTTTTTTTGTGCCATTATGTGAAAGAACTTATATATGTGTTAGCTTATTGACCTTGTTGTTAGCTAATTGAGAGTTACAATCCTGTAGTGTCTAGCACAACTGATCAAAGTTTTCCCGCACTCCCCTCGCAGCAAGATAGTTCCAGTAGAAGTGCTGCTTGTTTTATGTCCCCCTTTTTTTTTTTTTGTCTTTTGATTTGTTCTGTTTTTTGTTGACCTTCCCTCTTGTCAGGTACCGGTATATAGACTTTAGTTATGTTATACTTTTTCCTCATAAATAATATGGGCTCAGATGTAGGCCGTGCCACCCTTATAGGCGTAATCAGAGCAGTTAATCCCTATAGCCCAAACCTGCCTCCCGGTCTGAAAATGTGTTGTGCTAGGGCGCTTAGTGTCACTCACCGGATTTCTAAGTTCGAATGAGGCCTTTTGGCTCCTATGTTTCTGCCGATGTCATTCACAGCCTTCTCCCACGGAATGAAGGAGATATCTCTGCTCACTTGGTGCGGCGCACCTCCTGAAGTATCACTCCCTGATGCGGCTCTGTGCTGTGTTGCGGATTGATGTGTGGCAGGCTAGCCGCGTGGTTATAATGGTCCGGCGCTGATTTACATCTGAGGAATGTTGATGGGAAGAAGTATGGCGTCCCGACTAGGCCCGAAAGCCCACGTGTAGGAGGCCCGTAGAGCCGGCTTAGCCGCCGGATGTTCAGCTGCAGGTATGTTCAACATGGGCCTGAGCGGTGACTCGTCCTCCCCTGAGGCACTAATGCGGGAACTTACTGTGGCAATTGCCAGATGATATGCCGGTCCGGTTATTTCGTCATTGTCTCTTACAGGCTCACGGCCCTCAGGAGTGGCTGGTCTGGGTGCTCCTCCGGTTCTCCGGTCAGATCCAATTAGAAAAGATATTTATATAACATAGGTCCCCCTCGGTTCATATGGGGTAATAATGCTTGTTATTGCTCAGATGTGGTCATATAAACAGGATAGACTAGCTGTTTTCACTCAGGAGCTCTACTCAGCTGCGGCCATTCTCCAACACAGCCAGGCTCCGTCCCCTATTAATATACTTTTTACCTCTGTGATTATCTTGTATCTAGGAACCTTCTTCCAGCCCCCTGATCACATGACTGTGACTGTTTATTATCTATTGTCTTAAATTTAGCATTGTTTTGTGCTAAATCTTAAATAACCCCCTGTGCCTGAACACAGTGTTATCTATATGGCCCACGTGTTCTTTCTGTCTCTTTGTGTTGAAAAGATATTTAAAAAGCATGTGATAGAGAGTTACCACATCCGGCTGTGAGAACACCTTATTTAGTAAATCAGTGAGCTTCCACATACAGTCTCATTCTGCAAAAAGGCTGCTGTCTATATTTGGCCTTATATTTCTACACTGTGTTAACACCCGGTAGATTCTGTGACTGATGTGCTAAAGACACTGCCAGATGGGAGAGGGGGGAACATAGACCTCTGATCCTCATAATCTTTGCACTGACTCACATCTAACTTTATATCTCATTCTGATCATATATACAGCTATTCCAGGGGGTGTCACAACTTACCCCACTAGCAACACATGGCGCAATTTAGAAAACGAAAATCAAAAACAGCCACATGGCTCAAGAGAACAGTGGCAGACCACTTCCATTCTGTCTCTCCATCTATAAATGAAGACTCACAAGATAGTTCAACTATGTCTGTGCCTATGCCTGATACTGTGGCAACTACTCTTAGAGCTCTACAAGACACAGCCCCAGCAGCGGTAACCCCTACTTTTATTCTAATTTCATTACAATCTTTGTTGGAGGCACACCACTCATCTTTCCAGGCCCAAATCGCTGCCTCGCTATCTGACCTAAGGCGAGATGTAAACGCCACCTCGGAGCGCCTGGATTCTGTGGAAAGGAAACAAGAGGATATGGTGGTAGATCAGGCTAATGTTCTGTCATATGCCCAAAGCTTAGCGGAGCAACTCAAAGATTTCGAAAATAAAATGGCAGACTGAATGTGAAAAGTTACTAATCACTTTCAGGAACAGACTGAACATGTGTAAAGTGCTCTCAGGCAGAATAGATTTTTTTTAAAAAACGATCTTTGATCTTGACAGTATTTTATAACACTGTTATTTTTAAAATATGCTAATTTTTATTATTATGTTACACTAATCCCCTGCTCAATCCTGCAAAAAAAAAAAAAAAAAAAAAATCACCTGGAAAAAAAACCCAAAATAAAACCAACTAGTAATAACAATTATTTTTATATTTTATTTTTTGCCCAAAAACTGGTGGGGCGATGCCTCTATGAAAGAGCCTTCACTGTTGCCCACAAATTATTGATGAAGTTAACAAACTACAATGTCACTGGAAAACCTCATTATACCAATGCATTTTTAAGGTTTTCCAATGAATTGGACAGGCAGTAGATTTCAAAACCACACAATAAGCCATGCATGACTCTACTCTTCTAACCTTTTGGGCCAGACATCTAAATCTGGTGGAAAAGAACAAGTAAAGAAATCTCTGTGCAAGCCCAAATTTATGGTATAGTGTAGCTCACAATGATCATGGAACAACAAACAAGCCAAAGCAGAATAATCCTCCCATATATCCAAAAGATATGGGTCACTTAACGAAACAGTCACAACCTTGGTTGCATAGAAAAACCACTCAAGGGGGTATTCATATCAGACAAGGAAAGCAGTATAGCCACCACTGTGGTGTGTAACTCACTGTTCAGATGTATACAAGATTTCCAATAAAGGTTACGTTTTATTAATTTAACCCCCTTCGGATTCTACACTTTTTTACATCTAAATTTGGTACTAAAAATATGTGCTCAAGGATTAAAGAACTTCAGATTTCAGAAACTTTACATAAACAAGTAAATCCGATTGTCAGTTTGATTACTCATTCGTTTCATATACACGTAGCTTATCACTTAAATGCCCATTTAAATAGCCAACCATAGCAATATAAATTGTCTAATACGTTTTTTCCTTAGAGTGTAAGTTCTATGCAACCATTTATGTTTTGCAAATTAATTCAGTTCATGCACTGTGGTTTTGTGATTTAGTGTGTACATGTGGTTGTGATAAAAATAACAACATATACGGTATACTTATTTGTTTTATGTGCTTCTAAAAATCGGTAACATGGGTGTGCATAGAATTTAATCAGGAGAGATGGAATGTGGAAGCAATATAGGTACATTTGGAGAACAATAAATCCCTATATATCATTAAATGGAAATTAATGATAATTAGTTGCTAAATAATTAGTGAACAACCTCTTATTTGCATCAGTACATTATTAATGGACATTGGATTAAATACTGATAGATAGCTGGTTGGCAAGTGATCATCATTGGCTTTTAGCATTAATGTAATGTTTTTTCTTTTGATGTCCAATTCATCCAATTTCGCTCCTGAGCCAATTCAAACCCCCCCCCCCCCACACACACACACGTGTACAGCTGTTTTGGAACTTTTAGATGCCGCTCACATTTAAATACTACTGGGGAAAAAAATGTTAATCAGAAATGCATGCAAACTATATATATTAGGCCTGATTACAAATGATATCACTTGACTGCATTACCATTAATGCACGATATTACAAGCCCTCAGTAAAGCATGTTAACCAGGAGGGGTTAGAGCAACCGACTTGGCTCAAGTGCTGCCTATATTTTACATGGCTATGACAACCGCTCTATTTTTGGGCTGGTATAACAATGAGCTTGATGTTAAACAGGAGGGGCAGGATTACTGATTATGTCCTAGAAGATTAACTAAACTCTTTATAATCAATGTCAATTTTACTGACAGTCTGTTAACTTTTCTCTCATTTCATTTTAGTGTTTCTCTACTATTAGCCAAATTATCTATTTTGAGTGGAGAAGTTATCTAATGATAGACAAAATAAATTAATTAAAGCTTTATACTGTTGTTCCATGAAGGATTCCGGATCATTATCAGCCCTTCTGTCATCCTGCACAATTTATATCCTTAAAACAGAGCATCTCTTAAAGCAGAAATTGTGGTTAACCTTTTGGCTCCTGGAAAAAGCTGAAATATTTAGCGCAATGCTGTCCTTAACCAATTAGAGGAGTAGCAGTTCTCTCTTTTGAAGACTGCCCATTCAAAATCTTGATTGGTTAACATAATTAACTTTGCAAAGAAAATCAAGTGGACCTTGTTTATGATGACCAGATACACTAAGGATTTAAGAAATAGTGAGTCAAAAGTTATTTGTTTTTTTTAAATTAGGGGTGGGTAGGAGGGGTAACTGATAAATGAATTGTGTGGCAATTTAAATTTAGTGCCAAGGAGGATGCTAATGGGGGGCATGAGAGGGGGATTTTGTAGAGGAGCTAGTTATAAGGGGGTGGCTTTGGGTAGCTTGAATTGCATTGCAAAGTGAGCAGTTGTTATGGGGAGAGCTTGGGGGTTAGGTTAAATTGTGGTGAGGGGGAATCAGTTAATCTATTGCAGTGTTAATGAACACTGATTATGATTAATTTCATTTAAAGGGCCTCCTAAGGCTGGTGCGGACAAGGCCCCCTACTTGAGAACCTGTCCACCAGGTTTTGTGACATTTGGGCAACAGACACTATAATATAAGGGTCTATAATACAATTGTGGTTGGGGTGATTTATATCCACTGACTCGTGGAGAGTGTAAGAAGAAGCTGTCTGATGACCACGGCTTCTTACATTGTGCAAACATACGCCTGCACCACAAGGGCTCTAAAGCAGCATAGACGGCTTTATACAGTGAGCCCAAAGACATGAAGAGATATTAAACAGCTGGGTACAACTACTACATACCTCCCAACATTTAAAAAATTCAAAAGAGGGACACCCTTTAAGCAGACTCACAAATATACGCCGGCATCACAAGGGCTCTAAAGCAGCATAGACGGCTTTATACAGTGAGCCCAAAGACATGAAGAGATATTAAACTATTGAACAGCTGGGTACAACTACTACATACCTCCCAACATTTAAAAAATTCAAAAGAGGGCACCCCCCATTGCGACAAAAATTTGAAATGTGGTGGGCAGGAGCGGGGCTTAAAAAAATCATAAAACCAAAGTAATATAAATAAAATTCTAAATAAAGTTATATCTTTTAATACTCTAACAGCTAGATTTAGAGTTTGGCGGTAGCCGTGAAAACCAGCGTTAGAGGCTCCTAACGCTGGTTTTGGGCTACCGCTGGTATTTAGAGTCAGTCAGGAAAGGGTCTAACGCTCACTTTCCAGCCGCGACTTTTCCATAACGCAGATCCCCTTACGTCAATTGCGTATCCTATCTTTTCAATGGGATCTTTCTAACGCTGGTATTTAGAGCCGTGGCTGAAGTGAGCGTTAGAAATCTAACGACAAAACTCCAGTCGCAGAAAAAAGTCAGTAGTTAAGAGCTTTCTGGGCTAATGCCGGTTTATAAAGCTCTTAACTACTGTGCTCTAAAGTACACTAACAAACATAAACTACCTATGTACCCCTAAACCGAGGCCCCCCCCACATCTCCGCCACTATATTAAATTTTTTTAACCCCTAATCTGCCGCTCCGTACACCGCCGCCACCTACGTTATCCCTATGTACCCCTAATCTGCTACCCGTAATACCGCCGACACCTACATAATATTTATTAACCCCTAATCTGCCGCCCCCAACGTCGCCGCCACCTACCTACACTTATTAACCCCTAATCTGCCGACCGGACCGCACCGCTACTATAATAAATGTATTAACCCCTAATTCGCCTCACTCCCGCCTCAATAACCCTATAAAAAATAGTATTAACCCCTAATCTGCCCTCCCTAACATCGCCAACACCTAACTTCAAGCATTAACCCCTAATCTGCCGACCAGAGCTCACTGCTACTCTAATACATTTTTTAAACCCTAAAGCTAAGTCTAACCTTAACCCTAACACCCCCCTAAGTTAAATATAATTTTTATCTAACAAAATAAATTAACTCTTATTAAATAAATTATTCCTATTTAATGCTAAATACTTACCTGTAAAATAAACCCTAATATAGCTACAATATAAATAATAATTATATTGTAGCTATTTTAGTATTAATATTTATTTTACAGGCAACTTTGTATTTATTTTAACCAGGTACAATAGCTATTAAATAGTTCATAACTATTTAATAGCTACCTAGTTAAAATAATTACAAAATTACCTGTAAAAGAAATCCTAACCTAAGTTACAATTAAACCTAACACTACACTATCAATAAATAAATTAAATAAAATACCTACAATTATCTACAATTAAACCTAACACTACACTATCAATAAATTAATTAAATACAATACCTACAAATAAATACAATTAAATAAACTAACTAAAGTACAAAAATAAAAAAGAACTAAGTTACAAAAATAAAAAAATATTTACAAACATTAGACAATATTACAACAATTTTAAACTAATTACACCTACTCTAAGCCCCCTAATAAAATAACAAAGACCCCCAAAATAAAAAAATGCCCTACCCTATTCTAAAATTAAAATAGAAAAGCTCTTTTACCTTACCAGCCCTGAAAAGGGCCCTTTGCGGGGCATGCCCCAAAGAATTCAGCTCTTTTGCCTGTAAAAAAAAAACTTACAATACCCCCCCAACATTACAACCCACCACCCACATACCCCTAATCTAACCCAAACCCCCCTTAAATAAACCTAACACTAAGCCCCTGAAGATCTCTCTACCTTGTTGTTACGGTACCAACAGGATACCAAGGGTTAATACCAGGGAACAATGTCCTGCATACAGAATCAGCACTTCACAACCTCGATCAGTTTCCCTTCAAACATGAGACCAAGCTCCACATTTCAGGTTTAAAACAGAATATATTTATTAAAGGCTAAATGCCTAGTATTTATACAGGTTTTGACCCCAGATGGGGGGGTTGAAAGACTCTTGTACATTAGATAAAAGGGGAAGATGCCCTTTTACATGATACAATAGAATTACATTACTTAAATACTTTAAACACAAGACACTCTGGGCTCTTCTTATCACTTAGGCGTTTTCTCTCTGAGGGTGATCAAACAATGGAATGCTTATCACTAACTAAATTATGGCTGGAGCCAGCAACTTGTATTTAGAAAATAGAGTTAACACTTTCAGTCCTGACCGCAGGGTCTGTCACATAGCTACCCCCTTGTGGAACACTCCGGCAGACCCGGCTTGACCCTTTGGCGGGTCAACTTGGGGTTGACCGGACTAGGAGGTGGTAGGCATATCAGTTTGCCGGGACAATCCATCTGCATTCCCGTTTAGCTTACCGGGCCGTTAGCTGATGGTGAAGTTATAGGGCTGGAGGGCTAAACTCCACCTCAGCAATCTACCATTGTCTCCTGAGACCCGGTTAAGTCAGACTAAGGGATTGTGGTCCGTTATAAGGGAAAATTCCTGTCCGTATAGATAAGGGTTCAACTTCTTCAGTGCCCAGACCAGGGCTAAACATTCCTTCTCTACTGCCGCATAGCTTACTTCCCGAGGTAACAATTTTCTGCTTAGGTATGCGACAGGGTGCTCTCCTCCATCCTCCCCGACTTGGCTCAGTACAGCCCCCAGTCCATACATGGAAGCATCTGTATGAATGAGAAAACGTTTGTTAGGGAATGGGGCAGCCAAGACAGGGGCTTTCACAAGGGCCTGCTTCAGTGCCTGAAATGCGGCTTCACAAGCTGGAGACCACAGGACCTGTTTGGGGAGGTTCTTTTTAGTCAGGTCAGTCAGGGGCTTGGCGATAGTACTGTAGTTCGGGACAAAACGTCGGTAATACCCGGCCGTCCCCAGGAAGGCTAGGACTTGGGTCTTAATGATAGGTGTGGGCCAGTTAGCCACAGCCTCTACCTTGGCTGGCTCCGGTCTCTGGCTCCCACACCCCACTCGGTGCCCCAAGTACTGTACTTCAGCCATACCTAAATGGCACTTGTCCGGTTTCAAGGTCAGGCCAGCGGCCCGAATCTTGTCCAGAACCATCCCTACATGGGTAAGGTGTTCTTCCCAGGACTCACTGTAAACCGCAATGTCGTCCAGGTATGCACAAGCAAATTCCTGGAAGCCATCAAGGAGTCTATCCACCATACGCTGGAAGGTAGCCGGAGCATTCTTCATCCCAAAGGGCATGACCTTAAACTGGTACAGGCCGAATGGGGTGACGAAGGCCGACTTGGGGATAGCATACTCGGCCAGGGGAATCTGCCAATAGCCTTTACACAGGTCTATGGTTGTCAGATAGCGTCCCCTAGCGATACGGTCTAGTAATTCGTCTACCCGGGGCATCGGGTAGGCGTCAGTGGTGGTCCTCTCGTTGAGCCGCCTGTAGTCCACACAGAACCGGGTGGTTCCATCTTTCTTAGGTACCAGGACTACAGGGGAAGCCCAAGGACTATCGGAGTACTCGATCACTCCCAGCCGAGCCATCTCCTGTATCTCCTTCCGCATTCCTTCTCGGACTGCTTCGGGTATATGGTATGGAGGCTGTCGCAGGGGATTCTGTCCCTGAGTCTCTACCTTGTGTACAGCTAGGGTAGTGTAGCCGGGCTCTTGGGAGAACGTCGCCTGCTTCTCCCACAGGAGCTGTCTTGCCTGTACCCTCTCGGTAGGGTTTAACCGGTCCTCTAGCTGCACAAGACTAGTGAGGTCAGTCTGGGGGTCCTTCTCTAATAAGTCGGGTAAGGGTAAATTCTCTGAGTCGTCTGCAGCAGGGGCACATACTGCAGCTACATCCTCTGGCCTCTCCTGATACTCCTTCAGCATGTTCACATGAAAGGATCGCTGGATCCTCTCATCTGCACAGCTGGCTATAACATAGGTAGTATCACACACCTGAGATAACACTTTATACGGGCCCTGCCAAGATGCTTGCATCTTGTTGGCCTTCACAGGCTTGAGCACCAAAACCTTCTGTCCAACCTGGAAGACCCGCTGTCAGGCACCCTGATCGTACCACCCCTTCTGTCTTCCCTGGGCCACCTGGAGATTCTCTCTTACCATCAGAGACAGTTTCTCCATGCGGTCCCGGAGATCCAGAACATATGGCACGATGGGGGTTCCCTCCTGCTCTATCTCTCCCTCCCAGTGTCCTCTAATGAGATCCAGGGGGCCGCGGACCCTTCTCCCATAGAGTAACTCAAAGGGAGAGAACCCAGTAGATTCCTGGGGCACCTCTCTGTACGCAAATAGCAGATGAGGCAGGAATCGTTCCCAGTCTCTGCAAGTGTCCGTGAAGGTCCTCAGCATCTGCTTGAGGGTGCCATTAAAGCGTTCGCAGAGACCGTTAGTCTGGGGGTGATAAGGCGAACTGAGTAACGGTTTAATGCCGCACACCTTCCACAGCTGCTGGGTGAGCAAAGCGGTAAACTGGGTCCCCTGATCAGAGAGAATCTCCTTAGGGAACCCGACCCTAGTAAAAACCTTAACTAGGGCATCAGCGACTGTCTCTGCCTCTATATTCGACAGTGCTATGGCCTCTGGGTAACGAGTGGCATAGTCCACCACAGTGAGAATATACTTCTTACCTGATGGACTAGCCCTGGCCAGCGGACCCACAATGTCAACGGCTATGCGGGAAAATGGTTCCCCAATGAGAGGCATAGACATAAGCCTAGCTTTTCGCTTACCTACCCGTTAACAGGTGTCTCAAGTACTACAATATACCCGCACATCTCGGTTAAAATTGGGCCAGAAGAAATTCTGGGTGATCCTATGAGCGGTGCGGCGGGACCCTAGATGTCCAGCTAATGGTACATTGTGCCCAATCCGCAGAATCTCTCGCCGGTATTTCGCAGGCACTACCAGCTGCCGATTCTGTGGAGGGGCAGTACTTTTCTGAGCAGGTTTGGGGATTCTATATAGCCTATCCCCCACCCACTCGTAATGTTCCCCTTCTACCCCCTCCTCCCCAGCATCTGCCTTAGCCCTGTATTTCTGAAGGGTCGGATCCTCCCGGGTTTCCCTCCCGTACGTCTCTGGGGTATCCCAACTTAAGGGGGTCGGGTCTAGTATATAAGTCGGGGAAGAGATTCTTACCTGGGTCTCATCAGCAGGTGGGTCGGTCTCGGTGGCACGGGTCTGGGCACGGGTAGTCACCGGGTTAACATCAACGGGACCCATGGAAGCGTAGGCCGAAACAAGGGGGGCCAAGTCATTTCCAAGGAGAACATCAGCTGGCAAATCCTTCATGACCCCCACATTCACATGTCTAGCGCCCACTCCCCAATCCAAATGCACCCGGGCAACAGGTAGGCGGAACACAGTGCCCCCTGCCACCCTCACAGCCACAGTGTCTCCGGTGTGCTGGTTCTCAGATACCAGGTTCTTTTGGAGCAAGGTCATGGTAGCACCAGTATCCCGTAGACCACTGACCTCCTTCCCATTCACTTTAACCAGTTGCCGGTGCTGTTGCCGGTTATACCGGTGGACAGCTTGCACAGGGTCTGCTTCATGTAGGATGCCCCAGCATTCTTGTTCCTCTACGCAGTGGGCAGCAGACTGAGGGTTACGTGGGATCCCGCCGGCGGGTCTCCTCCAGGACTGTGCTTGGTTTGCTGTGTTGAGGGGACACTCCGATCTCTTGTGCCCTAGTTGCTTACATCCAAAGCACCGGATAGGCTGTGAGTAATCCCGTGAGGTGAACCGGGTGACCGGAGGCTGGGTGGCATAGCGGTGCACCGGGGGTTGGTAACTGGCAGTTGCTGGGGTGACTGGAGGTCTGTACTCCACTCTAGCAGGGGGCTTAGGGGTAGCAGTGTCCAGTTTGCGGGCATCCGTATACTCATCTGCCAGGCGAGCAGCTTCATGCAGGGTGGAGGGTTTACGGTCCCGAACCCACTCTCTAACTCCTGCTGATAACTTGTCAAAGCAATGTTCCAACAGGAATAGCTGCAGCACCTCTTCCCCAGACACTGCTTGGCACCCCGCCATCCAGTGAGATGCTGTGCGGTGCACCTTACATGCCCACTCAACGTAGGAATCACCAGCCAATTTAACAGTGTCTCTGAACCGTCTCCGGTATGCCTCCGGTGTAACCACATACCTGGAGAGCAGAGCCTCTTTCACAGTATTATAATCCCCGACTTCCTCATCTGGAATGGCCCGAAAAGCCTCACTGGCCCGGCCGGATAATTTTCCGGACAATATCGTGACCCAGTCCTCTGCGGGTACCTGGTGTAGTGCACATTGCCTCTCAAAATCCGCAAGGTACCCATCAATCTCTCCTTCTGTTTCCAGGAAGTTTTTAAAAGCGGTAAAATGCACATTTCTC
Source organism: Bombina bombina (assembly GCF_027579735.1). Taxonomy (NCBI): domain Eukaryota; kingdom Metazoa; phylum Chordata; class Amphibia; order Anura; family Bombinatoridae; genus Bombina; species Bombina bombina. The sequence goes on along the minus strand of NC_069504.1, from coordinate 1,028,562,893 downwards.
TTTTCCACTGGGGTTGCGGTGACCTGGGCTGCTGCAGCGTCGCTTTGGCGGAGTAGGTTGGCCTCCACAGCTGCTATAACCCGGTCGATAATGTCCGCAGATGGGTTGGGGCCATAATGTGCCAGTCTTATTTTGACCGCCCGTTCAAAGCTTGCTTCTTCGGGGGTTCTGTCTGACATGCTGGGCTCATTGGTTCCTTCATGCCCTGGTACTCCGTCCATCTCGGTCAGTCTTGCAATAATCTCCCTCTTCCTGAGGTTACTGGTTTGTTGGCCCCATTGCTCTAGCAGGTCTTTAAGAGTAGCTCTTTTCAGCCTTTCATATGGTATTCCCATTCGGTCTGGACGTGTAGTTGCTCCTCTGGCGATAAGGATTCTCCCGTCGCTTGCCACCAATTGTTACGGTACCAACAGGATACCAAGGGTTAATACCAGGGAACAATGTCCTGCATACAGAATCAGCACTTCACAACCTCGATCAGTTTCCCTTCAAACATGAGACCAAGCTCCACATTTCAGGTTTAAAACAGAATATATTTATTAAAGGCTAAATGCCTAGTATTTATACAGGTTTTGACCCCAGATGGGGGGGGGTTGAAAGACTCTTGTACATTAGATAAAAGGGGAAGACGCCCTTTTACATGATACAATAGAATTACATTACTTAAATACTTTAAACACAAGACACTCTGGGCTCTTCTTATCACTTAGGCGTTTTCTCTCTGAGGGTGATCAAACAATGGAATGCTTATCACTAACTAAATTATGGCTGGAGCCAGCAACTTGTATTTAGAAAATAGAGTTAACACTTTCAGTCCTGACCGCAGGGTCTGTCACACTTGTCTTCACCACGCCGGGTTCACCGATCGATCCAGAAGAGCTCCTCCGATATCTTAATCCAAGCCCAAGCGGGGGGCTGAAGATGTCCATGATCCGACTGAAGTCTTCATCCAAGCGGGAGCTGAAGAGGTCCATGATCGGGCTGAAGTCTTCATCCAAGCGGGAGCTGAAGAGGTCCATGATCGGGCTGAAGTCTTCTATCAAGCGGCATCTTCAATCTTCTTTCTTCCGGATACATGGTCATCCCGCCGACGCGGAACATCCATCTTCACCGACGACTTCCCGACGAATGACGGTTCCTTTAAGGGACGTCATCCAAGATGGCGTCCCTCAAATTCCGATTGGCTGATAGGATTCTATCAGCCAATCGGAATTAAGGTAAGAAAATTCTGATTGGCTGATGGAATCAGCCAATCAGAATCAAGTTCAATCCGATTGGCTGATCCGATCAGCCAATCAGATTGAGCTTGCATTCTATTGGCTGATCGGAACAGCCAATAGAATGCGAGCTCAATCTGATTGGCTGATCGGATCAGCTAATCAGATTGAACTTGATTCTGATTGGCTGACGCAGCCCCCCCCCAACATTACAATCCACCACCCACATACCCCTAATCTAACCCAAACCCCCCTTAAATAAACCTAACACTAAGCCCCTGAAGATCTTCCTACCTTATCTTCACCACGGCGGGTTCACCGATCGATCCAGAAGAGCCTCCGATGTCTTGATCCAAGCCCAAGCGGGGGGCTGAAGATGTCCATGATCCGGCTGAAGTCTTCATCCAAGCGGGAGCTGAAGAGGTCCATGATCCGACTGAAGTCTTCTATCAAGCGGCATCTTCAATCTTCTTTCTTCCGGATCCATGTAGTTCATCCCGGCGACGCGGAACATCCATCTTCACCGACGACTTCCCGACAAATGACGGTTCCTTTAAGGGACGTCATCCAAGATGGCGTCCCACGAATTCCGATTGGCTGATAGGATTCCATCAGCCAATCGGAATTAAGGTAGGAAAATTCTGATTGGCTCATGGAATCAGCCAATCAGAATCAAGTTCAATCCGATTGGCTGATCCGATCAGCCAATCAGATTGAGCTCGCATTCTATTGGCTGTTCCAATCAGAATTGGAACCAATCGGAATTCGAAGGGACGCCATCTTGGATGACGTCCCTTAAAGGAACCGTCATTCGTCGGGAAGTCGTCGGTGAAGATGGATGTTCCGCGTCGGCGGGATGACCATGGATCCAGAAGAAAGAAGATTGAAGATGCCGCTTGATAGAAGACTTCAGCCCGATCATGGACCTCTTCAGCTCCCGCTTAGATGAAGACTTCAGCCCGATCATGGACCTCTTCAGCTCCCGCTTGGATGAAGACTTCAGTCAGATCATGGACATCTTCAGCCCCCCGCTTGGGTTTGGATGAAGACTTCGGAGGCTCTTCTGGATCGATCGGTGAACCCGGCGTGGTGAAGACAAGGTAGGGAGATCTTCAGGGGCTTAGTGTTAGGTTTATTTAAAGGGGGTTTGGGTTAGATTAGGGGTATGTGGGTGGTGGGTTGTAATGTTGGGGGGGTATTGTATGTTTTTTTTTACAGGCAAAAGAGCTGAATTCTTTGGGGCATGCCCCGCAAAGGGCCCTTTTCAGGGCTGGTAAGGTAAAAGAGCTTTTCTATTTTAATTTTAGAATAGGGTATGGCATTTTTTTATTTTGGGGGTCTTTGTTATTTTATTAGGGGGCTTAGAGTAGGTGTAATTAGTTTAAAATTGTTGTAATATTTTTCTAATGTTTGTAAAAAAAAATTTTTTTTGTAACTTAGTTCTTTTTTATTTTTGTACTTTAGTTAGTTTATTTAATTGTATTTATTTGTAGGTATTGTATTTAATTAATTTATTGATAGTGTAGTGTTAGGTTTAATTGTAGATAATTGTAGGTATTTTATTTAATTAATTTATTGATAGTGTAGTGTTAGGTTTAATTGTAACTTAGGTTAGGATTTATTTTACAGGTAATTTTGTAATTATTTTAACTAGATAGCTATTAAATAGTTATTAACGATTTAATAGCTATTGTACCTGGTTAAAATAAATACAAAGTTGCGTGTAAAATAAATATTAATCCTAAAATAGCTACAATATAATTATTATTTATATTGTAGCTATATTAGGGTTTATTTTACATGTAAGTATTTAGCTTTAAATAGGAATAATTTATTTAATAAGAGTTAATTTATTTCGTTAGATAAAAATTATATTTAACTTAGGGGGTGTTAGGGTTAGGGTTAGAATTAGCTTTAGGGGTTAAAAAATGTATTAGAGCAGCGGTGAGCTCCGGTCGGCAGATTAGGGGTTAATGCTTGAAGTTAGGTGTCAGCGATGTTAGGGAGAGCAGATTAGGGGTTAATACTATTTATTATAGGGTTAGTGAGGCGGATTACGGGTTAATAACTTTATTATAGTAGCGGTGAGGTCCGGTCAGCAGATTAGGGGTTAATAATTGTAGGTAGGTAGCGGCGACGTTGGGTGCGGCAGATTAGGGGTGAATAAATATAATATAGGTGTCGGCGGTATTAGGGGCAGCAGATTAGGGGTACATAGGGATAACGTAGGTGACGGTGGTTACGGAGCGGCAGATTAGGGGTTAAAATTTTTTAATAGACTGGCGGCGATGTGGGGGGACCTCGGTTTAGGGGTGCATAGGTAGTTTATGGGTGTTAGTGTACTTTAGAGCACAGTAGTTAAGAGCTTTATAAACCGGCGTTAGCCCAGAAAGCTCTTAACTACTGACTTTTTTCTGTGGCTGGAGTTTTGTCGTTAGATTTCTAACGCTCACTTCAGCCACGACTCTAAATACCGGCGTTAGAAAGATCCCATTGAAAAGATAGGATACACAATTGACGTAAGGGGATCTGCGGTATGGAAAAGTCGCGGCTGCAAAGTGATCGTTAGACCCTTTCTTGACTGACTCTAAATACCAGCGGTAGCCCAAAACCAGCATTAGGAGCCTCTAACGCTGGTTTTCACGGCTACAGCCAAACTCTAAATCTAGCTGTTAATACCAGCGGTATTTAAAAGGTGCGGTGGAAAAAAGCATGCGTAGCTAACGCACCCCTTTGGCCGCAGAACTCTAAATCTAGCCGTTAGGCAGCAAATCAAACACAAGCTCAAACCACTGGTATAGCTATGTGAGCTCTGTATTTAATTAGCCTTTGCAAAGACATTGCTAAATATTTGTATCTTAATTGGACATTTAATAATAGATTCTTTAAAACTGCTCTCTGCATTCCTCATTAATATTCTATATTCTCGCCTTTAAAGTTAGCAAAAATGCACAGTAACATACTACCTAGCATACACTTACATATGCAGATACACACACACTACATAGCATACACTTATACATGCAGATACACACACACACTACATAGTATACACTTACACATGCAGATACACACACACACTACATAGCATACACTTATACATGCAGATACACACACACTACATAGCATACACATGCACATACACACACACACACACACACACACACACTACATAGCATACACTTACACATGCAGACACACACTACATATCATACCCTTACACAGGCAGAGAAACACACACTACATAGCATACACTTACACACACACACACTACATAGCATACACTTACACATGCAGATACACACACACTACATAGCATACTCTTACACATGCAGATACACGCACACTACATAGCATACACTTACACATGTAGATACACACACACTACATAGCATACACTTACACATGCAGACACACACTACATATCATACACTTATAGAGGCAGATACACACACACTACATAGCATACACATACATACAGATACACACACACTACATAGTATACACTTATACATGCAGATACACACACTTCATAGCTTACATTTCTTACATGCAGACACACACACTACATAGCATACACTTATACATGCAGATACACGCACACACTACACAGCTTACACTTATACATGCAGTTACACACTTATAGATACAGATAGACACACACACTACATCATATATGGGTATCTGTAACTCATTGTAAGGGGTGCTGGAGTTGGCAAGCACATTAGCTGGCAGTCTGAGGGAGGCTTCCACTGTTGGTTACCCTGGCGTTAGCACTGCTCATCGTATAAAACTGAAGGCATGCTAGTATTATCACCAGGGGTTAGACGTCATCACTACCAGGGGTTAGAGGTCACCATTACCTGAGGTCAGAGGCTATACAGACTTCCAACTCCTGCTTAACCCACACACTATTACTTTTCCACAAGGAATCTAACAGTTATATAACCCTAGGAGAAAAAAGCCAGCTGCTTCTGAGTATGTGCCCAATAGAATAAAAAAAATAAAATAAATGAATGCATGGGGCAATGCGGGACAGATGGCTAGCAACCTAGGACAACGGGACAGACCCGCAAAAATCAGGACAGTTGGGGGGTATGCTACTACTCACCATGCTGTTATGTTTCCTCCTATAATTTCCAAGATGGCAGCACCCAGTGTGAAGATGCAGAACTTCACTAAATGGTAACTGTAGGGGTTACATAGGGAGGTGTTTATTAATGTATGGATTAGGGCTGTATTATTCTTTGTATTATTTTGAGTAGTATATCTCAGTTTTCACAATATGAAACCATTTATTCACAAGTTTGTGCTTCTCTTTATCTTTTGTAATTTATGATTTTAGAATTTATTTATATCTCATATTACTTATCCATATTGAACTATGTCTTTAGAAGCCAGTAAATATTTTTTTTTTCCATTTTGAAGCCTTTACTTCAACCTGTAATTTGTAAAAAAAATACGAAACAAAAAACAAAAACAAAAAACAATTTTTGATTAATATAAAGTAGAACACATCTTTTTATTTACATAGATATATTATTGAACATTTCTACATAATTGTATTATTTTGTCTTACAAAAAAGAAAATGCAGTTCTAGTTATCTTCTGAATTAAAAGAATCTAAATGTTTACATTAAAATTCTAGTCACATAGGAAGGACTTGCAACTCATTACCAGTGTTAGCCAACCTCATTAGTAAATAATTATAGATCAGCCCTACAATAATCACTTTTTAATTTCTGTAGTTCAAAAGTCTTCATTGTTTAATTTGATATTTTTCTTTGGGGGGGACAGAGGTAGGGATGTATGACTGATTAAAATGCTATATTTTCCTTTATCTTAAATAAACTGTATCATTATATTAAGCCTTTAGCAATACAATAAATAATAAAAAAGCCATTTATATACCAACAATAAATCCTCTTAAAATTCATTTGATAACCAGCCCTGTGGTTTTTATAATAATAGTGTGCAATGAAGCAGTTAAAAGTATAATCCAGACATTTCAGACAAATATTCTTGCTCCAAATACTGGTGACAAAAAACAGCATCTTATATTACTATATATATTTATGATCCCATTGGTTTTCAAATATGCATTTGGATAATGTATTTCTTACCAATGAAAAAGTTTTGTGGAAATATAATCCCATAGTTTTTAACTAATAATTCTGTAGTGATAAATATGTTGTCAGCAAAGAAGGTAGTGAAAAATGTGAGTTATGTTATTGAATCTTACAATGCAAAAAAGTCTGTTCTATCTTACTTAAAGAGTAGACAGTTACATTTCCTAGGAATAGGGTAGAGGGTGAAATCTCTGACAAAGAAAAGTGAATGAATGAAGCATAAAGCAAAAATAATGAGTCATTTCAAATCTGTTTCTGCCAGGAACTAGTGCTAATATGTTACAAGGAGTGGATTTTTGTGCTTCCTCCTCCTCTTCAGCATCTGTGTCTGAAAAAGGAGATGGCAAATTAATGTAAAAATACCGGTTTATGGTACAGAACAGGATATAAGAACAGTAAAGGTAATTATTGTAGAAAAAAGAGGGCAGGATTAAAGGGACTTACAAATCCAAATTGAACTTTCATGATTCAGATACAGCATGCAATTTTAAGACACTTTTAAATTCACTTAAATTGTACTTTGTTTTAAGAATATGTACATATCCTCAGCAGCAGCAATGCACTAACTTGAGCTACCTGATTATTAATGTTTTTTTGTCATTTACTCACCAAATCAGCTAGCCCTAGTTAGGCTAGAAGTGCATTGCCATTCTGGAGCTGACATTAACTTTTGTGTGCGAGTGATATTGGGTTTTTGTGTCTGTTTGCACGCAAGTTAAATTCCACCCGTAAGTAGAAAGTAAATGCTAACGAGTGAGCAGAATCGGGATTTACGCTAGAATGATTACCATGACTTTAGAGCTCTGGTTAACTGTTAAGCGAGTCAAAAAAGTGTCAAACACATCAAAAATACATTTAAAAGTACAGTTACACTCATAATAACACTATTTAATAAAATAATTTAAAAAAAAATTGCAATAAAAAGTTCTAAGGGCTCAATGGGCGGAGCCGGCACTCGATGATGATGATGGCCGCACTTTAGGTGAGCTCCAGTCCTCCTGTACGTATACTTAAATATCACATAAATCAATACACAAAGGGTAGTAATGTTCTACCATTAACCAAGGTATCTGCAAAATTTCAGCAAATGAGCCTTCTCAGCACAGATGATCCGCTAAAGCAGAACGCACAGGCCTCAACCCGAGTCGCAAGCCTGATCACCAACTATATGCCAGAGCTAAGCAACCCTCTCGGTAGACAGCCCATTCATCTCGCCCATCACCCACTTTTGGGGAGTAGAAAGCCCACCAAGCAAAAATAATTCTTGTCACTCTGACAGCTTCACTGAGCAGATGTTGGCCTCAGTTTAGACACTCCTGAGAGGCGCGAGATCGCCATCTTGGATCTTTACACGCAGCTCCTATAACCAGAGGAAAAGAGATGTGAGCTGTTGAGAAACGTGGAAAACGAAGGTCTGTATACATGCAATTTGCAGATAACAATCTGAATGCCAGATAACAGGAACAGCCATTACAGAAATAAATATAACTATAAAATAATTATAAGGGTAAACGATCTCTAGGGATACTATTTCTAATAATAACAGGAGAGTATAGGAAGTAGCAGGGATTCCTGTTCAATCTATAGTCTAAAATCTAAGCCTCTAATAACAGTCACACACAGACCAAGCCGCTGCAGACGCGGTAATCCCGTCGTGGACAGTGAACTGGGGCGGAATGATCCAAGCAGGCAGGCAACAAGAGACAGGGGTGCTTGCTGTGGTATACGGCCGGTGTGCTGAAAAATAGTCCAAATAGTAGAGTACAGCAGCACTAAAGCATAAAGAGTCTTCAGGGCAAAAAAAGGTAAAATAAAAAAACCTTTATTGTAACATGGTTAAAAAAGTACAACACCAAACTCCCTGACTAGTTTCGTGCTCATTTGAGCACTTAATCATAGGGTGAGTTTGGTAGGTGTTAACAGCCCCTATTTAAAGGGACAGTCACACCTATTAGTGAAAAAATAAAACATAATACAAATATAAAAAAAATACAAATGTATATGTATATATCACACAAGAATTTTTCAAAATACATGCACTATGTTAATGAGGAAGGAAAGATGTGAATCAGAACATTACATTTTTAAATCTTTAACATTAAATTGCATTTGTATCCAATTTAGTTAGAATGACATCATTAAGCATATAAATAAGTCAATAATTTTTAAGAAGACAGCAACTAAAATCCATCTACTAAGCAAACTAAATATACCGGATACAAATAAACATTAATAAAATAAACATATGTTTAAGAAGATATTGAACAACCTCAAAAAGTGGAATAAATATTTTAACATAACAAAAGTACAAAATTGCAAAATCACTAAACTTCACAATAAATATAATTATAATTGTTTAAGTGACAAAATAAATTATTTTCATAATGATAACATAATGTCTAATCAATTTATACTTAAAGTGTTTAGGGCATAATATTCCAAAAAGGCTAAGATGTTTTAATATGTACAAATCTATGTATATAGTAATGACCAAAAAAGAATAGAACAGAAGTCACTCCACAAAGTAACTCATGTCCCATTCACGGTTCAAACGTAAGGGAGTGATGGTCCTAAGTTTATAAATCCAATATAACTCTTGTTTCAAAAATAGTTTACACCTATCACCTCCCCTAGGTGGGAATATGATGCGATCAATCACTTGTACCTTCATATTGAAGACATTAGTCATATGTGTTAGATTAAAATGTCTTGCTATGGCAGACTCCTTCACATATTCCTTAGTGTCTCTAATATGCTCCCTGATCCTAGACCGTAATTCTCTGGTCGTTTGACCTGTGTATTGAAGGTTACAATAATTGCACTCAAGAAGGTATACTGCAAATGAAATTCTGCAGTTAGCATAAAATTTATGCATAAATTCTTCTCCCGTTTGTGTGCTTTTGAAACCATTACCTACACTAATAAAACCACAGGTAATACATGGACCATTGCCACATTTATAGGTCCCTTTCCTTTTGATCCAATCACTCCTATCTGTACGTTCTGAACAAACCAAGCTAGGAGACAATCTTGAAGATAATGTTGGTGGTCTTTTCGACACAAATTTACACTTGTCAGTATAAGACCTCAAGGTCTCATCTTCATTCAACAGGTGAAGATTTTTTCTCAGAATAGAACAAACTTGATTATACTGGCTTGAGTATTCGGTCGAGAAAACCACAGTATCTTGAGTTACAGTACTCTGTTTACCAGACCCCTGAACCAACTCCAGTTGCGATTTGGACCTCACCTCATCATAGTGTTGATGAAGTTGAGATTCATCATATCCCCTTACTTTTAAACGCTCAATCAATGATCTAGCCTGATCATCAAATAAAGATCGCACCAGGTGGGGAGGGTGACACGATTTTGCATGCAGGATTATATTACCTGCTGTGCTTTTTCTAAAAGTGTCACTAATGACCATTCCCAGATCTTCATCTCCCTCTAAAGTCAAATCAAGAAAATTCGCCACAGTTCCATATGTGTCACCTATAAAACTGAGATTAAACTCATTATGACCTAAATAGGTGAGAAAACCTTTATGGTCAAATGGTTCCTTAACCACAAAGATCAGATCATCTATAAAGCGCATATAAAAGATGATCTGGCTCTTAAATGGGTTGTCATAAGAATACAAATATATGTCTTCCCAACATCCCACATACAGATTTGCGAACGAGGGAGTAAATTTAGCCCTCATGGCCGTTCCGCAAACCTGTATGTAGAATTCTTTGTTAAACATGAAAAAATTGTGCTTGAGCAAGAAATCAATAATCTTGCACAAGACCAACTTAGTTTCTTCAGTAAACCTGGTGTGACCATCAAGGAAATACCTGATGGCTTGCACACCCATATGATGTGGGATGCTGGAATACAATGCAGTGGCATCCACCACTACCCATCTGTAGTCCTTTTCCCATTTGAATACTTTCAGCAACTGCAATAAATGTGTGTAATCTCTAAGATAGCTTTTTAGACTCCTCACCATGGGCTGCAAAATCGAATCTATCCTTTCTGAAACAGGTTCAAAGAGGGACCCAATCCCCGAGATGATGGGACGTCCCAGGGGTTGGGTCATACTCTTATGGGTTTTTGGCAGATAGTGGAAAATAGGAATCCGTGGATTCTCTGGACCACATTCCCAACCTTATCCGATTTACGGATGACAATTTGATCATTACTTTCAAGAGAGATTAATGCAGCTCTTTCCTTTTGTGTCAAATTATATTCCCTCTTATTTTTCTGTTTTACATCATCTTCCAATACCAATATCTCTCTCTCAACTCTTTTCTGAAATAAATTCAATGCAGGTCCCCTAAACTGGGTAGGATAAAACCGGGAAGAATGCTTAATCGGGGCTGGAATATCTCTATCCTGCAAACCATGTTCACCCTCCATTTCACTAAGATTTTGCAGCAAAATATTATCTTCAAAATTCAACAACTGGTTCATATATTCCCGGGAGAAGAATTTATGCATAAATGTTATGCTAACTGCAGAACTTCATTTGCAGTATACCTTCTTGAGTAAAATTATTGTAACCTTCAATACACAGGTCAAACGACCAGAGAATTACAGTCTAGGATCAGGCAGCATATTAGAAACACTAAGGAATATGTGAAGGAGTCTGCCATAGCAAGACATTTTAATCTAACACATATGACTAATGTCTTCAATATGAAGGTACAAGTGATTGATCGCATCATATTCCCACCTAGGGGAGGTGATAGGTGTAAACTATTGTTGAAACAAGAGTTATATTGGATTTATAAACTTAGGACCATCACTCCCTTACGTTTGAACCGTGAATGGGACATAAGTTACTTTGTGGAGTGACTTCTGTTCTATTCTTTTTTGCTCATTACTATATACATAGATTTGTACATATTAAAACATCTTAGCCTTTTTGGAATATTATGCCCTAAACACTTTAAGTATAAATTGATTAGACATTATTTTATCATTATGAAAATAATTTATTTTGTCACTTAAACAATTATAATTATATTTATTATGAAGTTTAGTGATTTTGCAATTTTGTACTTTTGTTATGTTAAAATATTTATTCCACTTTTTGAGGTTGTTCAATATCTTCTTAAACATATGTTTATTTTATTAATGTTTATTTGTATCCGGTATATTTAGTTTGCTTAGTAGATGGATTTTAGTTGCTGTCTTCTTAAAAATTATTGACTTATTTATATGCTTAATGATGTCATTCTAACTAAATTGGATACAAATGCAATTTAATGTTAAAGATTTAAAAATTTAATGTTCTGATTCACATCTTTCCTTCCTCATTAACATAGTGCATGTATTTTGAAAAATTCTTGTGTGATATATACATATACATTTGTATTTTTTTTATATTTGTATTATGTTTTATTTTTTCACTAATATGTGTGACTGTCCCTTTAAATAGGGGGTGTTAACACCTACCAAACTCACCCTATGATTAAGTGCTCAAATGAGCATTAAACTAGTCAGGGAGTCTGGTGTTGTACTTTTTTAACCATGTTACAATAAAGGTTTTTTTATTTTACCTTTTTTTGCCCTGAAGACTCTTTATGCTTTAGTGCTGCTGTACTCTACTATTTGCTCTAATAACAGTGACAGGGTGAACCCTGTTGGGACACAAGTATTAAAAACTAAAGCTTCTAGTGAAACGTGCATATATAAAAGGGCTCTCACATATTACCCTTAATCAGTGGTACATTATATTACTTTTTCTATTCCACTGTTGGTTACAGTCATTGAGTACAGTGATATACCACAATTTGGTTACCATTTCAATCGGGAGATATTTATAAAAATAATAATCAACATGTCTCCCAGAAAAAATCCACAGAAAAAAAAAATCAAAAAAATCCAGAGGTTCTTCTACTCCATCTGTAGATAACTATTTTAAAGCAACCAATACACAACAACCCAAAGAATCAACATCACTATCTCTTAGATCACAGCAACCGTCAACATCTTTAGATTCAGAATCAGATTGAGAAAATTCCTTAGTATCTGTTCCCAAATCAGTACTATCATCTAACCCATCAAAACAGGATTTGTCATCCCTTATTAAGCAAGTAAAACAATGTATTAAGGAGGAGATCTTGGATCTCAAAAGGGCATTTTAGAAATTGGGAACAGAGTTGATTTCCTGGAAGAGGACCTACAGGCTCATACAACTGATGTGCCTAAAGCACATAAACACATGAACCAACAAGAACAAACTATAAAGCAGATTGAAGATAAAGTAAAGGATCTTGAAAATAGGTCTTGGAGACACAATATTAGGCTACGTGGTATCCCAGAATCAGTTGTAGCTTCAGAGCTTCCAGGATTTCTTCAATCTCTATTTGCTACATTGCGAAACACAGATTAATCATCTCCGGTGGAAATGGATAGAGTCCACAGGGCATTGAGGCCAAAACCTTCTGAGATGTGATAGTCAAGATTACCAACTATCAAATAAAAGAGCAACTAATGAAAGCAGCCAGAGATAAATACCCTATTCAAAGAGATGGTTCTACTCTACAGTTTTTTGCTGACTTATCTGCTAGGACTTTGTTCAGAATAAAATAACTTTCTCCTCTAACGACACTTCTACAATCAAGAAACATTAACTACAGATGGAGTTATCCCTTCCAATCGGCAGCCATATAGAAAAAATATATGTGCCACCTGCTCATCACCTTCAGAAATAGAAGAATTTTGCCACAAGCTGGAAATGCCACCTCCTACATCTGAAGAGGTCACCAGCACAAGATCCTTGACAGGCAACACCGTACCTTCTGGAACACTACCTCAACGCAAATGGCAAATGGTTCAGCATAGAAGTTCTAGACCACAAGCTCTTGAAAACATTCAGATGACTCCGGGATGAAGCTCTATCAATATCCTTTTTGGTATAAGGTCTGAAATGTTAGACCTGATTGGTAATATATTTTGGATATCTGTTTGATGTTAATGTTAATTGATAACCATAATCGTTATTTTTACAAATAGGCTCACAACTCTCTACAATGTTTAATTATATACCTCTTAGGCTGGATGAGTTCCAATAAGAATCTCATTAACGTCTATTCACTTTCCTTCTTTTCTTGTTCTTTTTCTTTCTATGAGAGTTTAATATGTTTGTGAAGTTATTGTTTGTTATATATTGTATTTGCAAAGATTGTACTGCAGAGGATGGACGTATGGTAACAGGTTTCTCTCCATAGGTAGGTTTTTGTACTCACTATGGCAGTGACACAGATTCAATTCATATCCCAAAATGTAAAAGGGCTCAATGTTCCCCATAAATGATCTCTAGCGCTCAGAGATTCTTCATTTCCACAGCGCCCACAGTAACAAAAAAATCAATGGTGTTAGCATTCTAATACACAAATTAATCCCCTTTTACTTTAATTGATCAGAAAAAAGACAAAGAGGACAAATTTCTAGATCTAAGCAGCCTCATTTATAATAAACCAGTAACCATAATAAAAAAAAACTAGCCCCTTTTTTTAATTTCCTGTTAGCACAAATTCAGGACATTCATATAGGCCAACTAATAGTGTTAGGGGACTTCAATACTCCTTTGATTCCCAAACTAGACAGCTCTAACCCAACGATACACATTGCCAAAAATACCCTTAAGTCTCTCTGAAACCTTATAAAGTTACTTGGGCTGCATGATCCCTGGAGAATTTCTAACTCAAACAATAGAGATTATGGGGGGTAGTTATCAAGCCGTCAACCTCAAATACGCTGGAATTCCGCAGCGTATTTGTGGCGAGGCTGATTCGCCTTAGTTATCAAAGGCTACAGACCGGCAAAAGTAGAATTTTGTGACGTAAACTTCGATCCGCCGGACTCAGTCCGACACAGATCGATTCTTACGTCACTACAGATGTTCCGCACACAAGTGCGGCACAATCTGACTACTTTTGCTAGTTATCAAAAAACTAGCAGGTACGCTCGGCACTTTTACGGCCCAGCGTACCTGGTTTTCAAACCGCCACCCTGGAGGCGGCGGATCCCATAGGAATCAATGGGAGTCTAACCATAGCGAAAGTACAAGTTCGCTGCTGCCAGACATCCCATTGATTCCTATGGGAGATGTCTGCACCTAACACCCTAACATGTACCCCGAGTCTAAACACCTCTAATCTGTCCCCCCTACACCGCCGCAACTAAATAAAGTTATTACCCCCTAAACCGCTGCTCCCGGAGCCCACCGACACTATAATAAATATGTTAACCCCTAAACCGCCGCTCCCGGAGCCCACCGCAAGCTACTCTATACATATTAACCCCTAAACCGCCGCTCCCGGAGCCCACCGCCACCTACATTATACCTAGTAACCCCTATCCTGCCCCCCCTATACCGCCGCCCTCTATAATAAATTTATTAACCCCTATCCTGCCGATCCCGCACCTCACCGCAACTAAATAAATAGTTTAACCCCTAAACCGCCGCTCCCGGACCCCCGCAACCTATATTAAATTTATTAACCCCTATCCTGCCCCCCCTACACCGTCGCCACCTATAATAAATTTATTAACCCCTATCCTGCCCCCCCTACACCGTTGCCACCTATAATAAATGTATTAACCCCTATCCTGCCCCCCACTACACCGCCGCCACTGTAATAAAATTATTAACCCCTAAACCTAAGTCTAACACTAACCCTAACACCCCCCTAACTTAAATATTAATTAAATAAATCTAAATAATATTTCTATTATGAACTAAATTAATACCTATTTAAAACTAAATACTTACCTTTAAAATAAACCCTAATATAGCTACAATATAAATAATAATTATATTGTAGCTATCTTAGGATTTATTATTATTTTACAGGTAACTTTCAATTTATTTTACTAGGTACAATAGCTATTAAATAGTTATTAACTATTTAATAGCTTACCTAGCTAAAATAAAGAGAAATTTACCTGTAAAATAAATCCTAACCTAAGTTACAATTACACCTAACACTACACTATACTTTAATAAATTATTCCTATTTAAAATAAATACTTACCTGTAAAATAAACCCTAAGATAGCTACAATATAATTAATAATTACATTGTAGCTATCCTACGGCTAGATTTAGAGTTTTGTCGGTAACGACCCGCGTAGCTAACGCTGGCTTTTTTCTGGCCGCACCTTTAAAATAACTCTGGTATTGAGAGTCCACAGAATGGCTGCGTTAGGCTCCAAAAAAGGAGCGTAGAGCATATTTAACGCAACTTCAACTCTCGATACCAGAGTTGCTTACGGAAGCGGCCAGCTTAAAAAACGTGCTCGTGCACGATTCCCCCATAAGAAACAATGGGGCTGTTTGAGCTGAAAAAAAACCTAACACCTGCAAAAAAGCCGCGTTCAGCTCCTAACGCAGCCCCATTGTTTCTTATGGTGAAACACTTCCTACGTCTGCACCTAACACTCTAACATGTACCCCGAGTCTAAACACCCCTAACCTTACACTTATTAACCCCTAATCTGCCGCCCCCGCTATCGCTGACCCCTGCATATTATTTTTAACCCCTAATCTGCCGCTCCGTAAACCGCCGCTACTTACAATATCCCTATGTACCCCTAATCTGCTGTCCCTAACACCGCCGACCCCTATATTATATTTATTAACCCCTAATCTGCCCCCCACAACGTCGCCTCCACCTGCCTACACTTATTAACCCCTAATCTGCCGACCGGACCGCACCGCTATTATAATAAAGTTATTAACCCCTAATCAGCCTCACTAACCCTATAATAAATAGTATTAACCCCTAATCTGCCCTCCCTAACATCACCGACACCTAACTTCAAACATTAACCCCTAATCTGCCGACTGGAGCTCACCGCTATTCTAATAAATGTATTAACCCCTAAAGCTAAGTCTAACCCTAACACTAACACCCCCCTAAATTAAATATAATTTTAATATAACGAAATTAATTAACTCTTATTAAATAAATTATTCCTATTTAAAGCTAAATACTTACCTGTAAAATAAATCCTAATATAGCTACAATATAAATTATAATAATATTATAGCTATTTTAGGATTTATATTTATTTTACAGGTAAATAATTACAAATTTACCTGTAAAATAAATCCTAACCTAAGTTACAATTAAACCTAACACTACACTATCAATAAATAAATTAAATAAAATACCTATAATTATCTACAATTAAACCTAACACTACACTATCAATAAATAAATTAAATACAATTCCTACAAATAAATACAATTAAATAAACTAACTAAAGTACAAAAAATAAAAAAGAACTAAGTTACAAAAAATAAAAAAATATTTACAAACATTAGAAAAATATTACAACAATTTTAAACTAATTACACCTACTCTAAGCCCCCTAATAAAATAACAAAGCCCCCCAAAATAAAAAAATGCCCTACCCTATTCTAAATTACTAAAGTTCAAAGCTCTTTTACCTTACCAGCCCTGAACAGGGCCCTTTGCGGGGCATGCCCCAAGAAATTCAGCTCTTTTGCCTGTAAAAAAAAACATACAATACCCCCCCCAACATTACAACCCACCACCCACATACCCCTAATCTAACCCAAACCCCCCTTAAATAAACCTAACACTAAGCCCCTGAAGATCTTCCTACCTTATCTTCACCATACCAGGTTCACCGATCGATCCAGAAGAGCTCCTCCGATGTCCTGATCCAAGCCCAAGTAGGGGGCTGAAGAGGTCCATGATCCGGCTGAAGTCATCATCCAAGCGGAAGCTGAAGAGGTCCATGATCCGGCTGAAGTCATCATCCAAGCGGGAGCTGAAGAGGTCCATGATCCGGCTGAAGTCTTCTATCAACGGCATCTTCAATCTTCTTTCTTCCGGATCCATCTTGCAGACCTCCGACGCGGAACATCCTGCTGGCCCGACGGACTACAGACGAATGAAGGCTCCTTTAAGGGACGTCATCCAAGATGGCGTCCCTCGAATTCCGATTGGCTGATAGGATTCTATCAGCCAATCGGAATTAAGGTAGGAAAATTCTGATTGGCTGATGGAATCAGCCAATCAGAATCAAGTTCAATCCGATTGGCTGATCCGATCAGCCAATCAGATTGAGCTCGCATTCTATTGGCTGTTCCGATCAGCCAATAGAATGCGAGCTCAATCTGATTGGCTGATCGGATCGGCCAATCGGATTGAACTTTATTCTGATTGGCTGATTCCATCAGCCAATCAGAATTTTCCTACCTTAATTCCGATTGGCTGATAGAATCCTATCAGCCAATCAGAATTCGAGGGACGCCATCTTGGATGACGTCCCTTAAAGGAGCCTTCATTTGTCGGTAGTCCGTCGGGCCAGCAGGATGTTCCGCGTTGGAGGTCTGCAAGATGGATCCGGAAGAAAGAAGATTGAAGATGCCGTTGATAGAAGACTTCAGCCGGATCATGGACCTCTTCAGCTCCCGCTTGGATGATGACTTCAGCCGGATCATGGACCTCTTCAGCTCCCGCTTGGATGAAGACTTCAGCCGGATCATGGACCTCTTCAGCCCCCTGCTTGGGCTTGGACACCTACTCTAAGCCCCCTAATAAAATAACAAAGACCCCCAAAATAAAAAAATGCCCTACCCTATTCTAAAATTAAAATAGAAAAGCTCTTTTACCTTAGCAGCCCTTAAAAGGGCCCTTTGCGGGGCATGCCCCAAATAATTCAGCTCTTTTGCCTGGAAAAAAAACATACAATACCCCCCCCCAACATTACAACCCACCACCCACATACCCCTAATCTAACCCAACCCCCCCTTAAATAAACCTAACACTAAGCCCCTGAAGATCTCCCTACCTTGTCTTCACCACGCCGGGTTCAGCGATCCGTCCAACGAAGTCTTGATCAAAGCCTCCGAAGTCTTGATACAAGCCCAAGCGGGGGCTGAAGAGTGACGCCCATCCTCCGGCTGAAGTCTTGATCCAAGCGGGCAGAAGAGGACATCCGGACCGGCAAACATCTTCATCCAAGCCGCATCTTCTATGTTCTTCAATCCGATGACGACCGGCTGATCTTCAAGACCTCCAGCGCGGATCCATCCATCTTCACCGACGAATTCCCGACGAATGACGGTTCCTTTAAGGGACGTCATCCAAGATGGCGTCCCTCGAATTCCGATTGGCTGATGGGATTCTATCAGCCAATCGGAATTAAGGTAGGAAAATTCTGATTGGCTGATGGAATCAGACAATCAGATTCAAGTTCAATCCGATTGGCTGATCCAATCAGTCAATCAGATTGAGCTCGCATTCTATTGGCTGTTCCGATCAGCCAATAGAATGCGAGCTCAATCTGATTGGCTGATCGGATCGGCCAATCGGATTGAACTTGATTCTGATTGGCTGATTCCATCAGCCAATCAGAATTTTCCTACCTTAATTCCGATTGGCTGATAGAATCCTATCAGCCAATCAGAATTCGAGGGACGCCATCTTGGATGACGTCCCTTAAAGGAGCCTTCATTTGTCGGTAGTCCGTCGGGCCAGCAGGATGTTCCGCGTTGGAGGTCTGCAAGATGGATCCGGAAGAAAGAAGATTGAAGATGCCGTTGATAGAAGACTTCAGCCGGATCATGGACCTCTTCAGCTCCCGCTTGGATGATGACTTCAGCCGGATCATGGACCTCTTCAGCTCCCGCTTGGATGAAGACTTCAGCCGGATCATGGACCTCTTCAGCCCCCTGCTTGGGCTTGGATCAGGACATTGGAGGAGCTCTTCTGGATCGATCAGTGAACCTGGTATGGTGAAGATAAGGTAGGGAGATCTTCAGGGGCTTAGTGTTAGGTTTATTTAAGGGGGGTTTGGGTTAGATTAGGGGTATGTGGGTGGTGGGTTGTAATGTTGGGGGGGGTATTGTATGTTTTTTTTTACAGGCAAAAGAATTTCTTGGGGCATGCCCTGCAAAGGGCCCTGTTCAGGGCTGATAAGGTAAAAGAGCTTTGAACTTTAGTAATTTAGAATAGGGTAGGGCATTTTTTTATTTTGGGGGGCTTTGTTATTTTATTAGGGGGCTTAGAGTAGGTGTAATTAGTTTAAAATTGTTGTAATATTTTTCTGATGTTTGTAAATATTTTTTTATTTTTTGTAACTTAGTTCTTTTTTATTTTTTGTACTTTAGTTAGTTTATTTCATTGTATTTATTTGTAGATATTGTATTTAATTAATGTATTGATAGTGTAGTGTTAGGTTTAATTGTAGGTAATTGTAGGTATTTTATTTAATTAATTTATTGATAGTGTAGTGTTAGGTTTAATTGTAACTTAGGTTAGGATTTATTTTACAGGTAAATTTGTAATTATTTTAACTATTTTAGCTATTAAATAGTTCTTAACTATTTAATAGCTATTGTACCTGGTTAAAATAAATACAAAGTTACCTGTAAAATAAATATAAATCCTAAAATAGCTATAATATAATTATAATTTATATTGTAGCTATATTAGGATTTATTTTACAGGTAAGTATTTAGCTTTAAATAGGAATAATTTATTTAATAAGAGTTAATTTATTTCGTTAGATTTAAATTATATTTAACTTAGGGGGGTGTTAGTGTTAGGGTTAGACTTAGCTTTAGGGGTTAATACATTTATTAGAATAGCGGTGAGCTCATGTCGGCAGATTAGGGGTTAATAATTGAAGTTAGGTGTCGGCGATGTTAGGGAGGGCAGATTAGGGGTTAATACTATTTATTATAGGGTTATTGAGGCGGGAGTGAGGCGGATTAGGGGTTAATAACTTTATTATAGTAGCGGTGCGGTCTGCTCGGCAGATTAGGGGTTAATAAGTGTAGGCAGGTGGAGGCGACGTTGAGGGGGCAGATTAGGGGTTAATAAATATAATATAGGGGTCGGCAGTGTTAGGGGCAGCAGATTAGGGGTACATAAGTATAACGTAGGTGGCGGTCGGCAGATTAGGGGTTAATTATTGTAGGTAGCTGGCGGCGACATTGTGGGGGGCAGGTTAGGGGTTAATAAATATAATATAGGGGTCGGCGGTGTTAGGGGCAGCAGATTAGGGGTACATAAGTATAACGTAAGTAACTATTTAATAACTACCTAGCTAAATGAAATACAAAATTACCTGTAAAATAAATCATAACCTAAGTTACAATTAAACCTAACACTACACTATCATTACATTAATTAAATAAATTAAATACAAATAACTACAATTAAATACAATTACATAAACTAACTAAAGTACAAAAAATTAAAAAAGCTAAGTTACAAAAAATAAAAAAAATAAGTTAAAAACATTTAAAAAATATTACAACAATTTTAGGCTACTTACACCTAATCTAAGCCCCCTAATAAAATAACAAACCCTCCCAAAATAAAAAAATGCCCTACCCTATTCTACATTCAAAAAGTTCAAAGCTCTTTTACCTTACCAGCCCTTAAAAGGGCCTTTTGTGGGGGCATGCCCCAAAGAATTCAGCTCTTTTGCCTGTAAAATAAAAATACAACCCCCCCAACATTAAAACCCACCACCCACATACCCCTAATCTAACCCAAACCCCCCTTAAAATAACCTAACACTAATCCCCTGAAGATCATCCTACCTTTAGTCGTCTTCACTCAGCCGAGCCACCGATGGAACTGAAGAGGACATCCGGACCGGCAGAAGTGATCATCCAAGGGGCGCTGAAGAAATCTTCTTGTTGAACTTGTTGAATGGTGTAGACACCAATAATTTAAAAAACTGGATACAGATCGAACATGACTTGACAGATATTCCCCAATTTTGGGGTGCTTGCTGGACCCCCAAACTCAAGTCTGTTTTACATAGCTTCAACATATCCACAATAGCTGAAACCTTTCCAGATTGGAAATATATGTAAACACACAAAAGGTATTTCTAGCCAATATACTCCATTGACTCCAATATTAAAAAATCCTGAATTCTTGGAAGGCTCGGAAAATCCATTAGAGGTTGACCCAAGTATCAAAAAGATTATTCCCATTCACATGATACTTAATTTGTCTAAGTTGAAACCCAGATCAGAGATCATGGAAATTGGTGATGGATTTTTTAAACCTTGTCTAAGATATCACCAAGTTAACCATTTTATAAACACACACAAAGCTAGAAGGGAATTACTGAGACCCCTCACTCAATTTGAACAAATGTGTTTCACTGGCCTCCCACAAAAGGGGATTATTTTTCAAACTTATAATTACATTTTGACTGCCACATCTCCCAATCCCCATAAATACATAAGAGGCTGAGAACAAGATCTTGTAGTCAACTACACTCAGAAAGAATGGAAAAACATTTTCAAAAATACAGCACACTCAGCAAATTTGACACAAGCTTTAAAAAATGAATTATAAAATAGTTTTCCGCTGGTATTTAACACCAAGCCGAATTAAATAACTTTTCCTGGAAGCATCAGATAGATGTTGGAGATGCAACACAGATAAGGGTACTATAGAACACATATGGTGGTCTTGCCACTCAATACGAGATTTCTGGAGGGCAATACTTAAAGGGACACTGTACCCAAATTTTTTCTTTTGTAATTCAGAAAGAGCATGCAATTTTAAGCAACTTTCTAATTTACTCCTAATATCAATTTTTCTTCGTTCTCTTGCTATCATTATTTGAAAAAGAATGCATTTAAGCTTTTTTTGGTTTCAGTACTCTGGACAGCACTTTTTTATTGGTGGATGAATGTATCCACCAATCAGCAAGGACAACCCAGGTTGCTCACCAAAAATGGGCCGGCATCTAAACTTACATTCTTGCATTTCAAATAAAGATACCAAGAGAATGAAGAAAATTTGATAATAGGAGTAAATTAGAAAGTTGCTTAAAATTTCATGCTCAATCTGAATCACGAAAGAAAAATTTTGGGTACAGTGTCCCTTTAAGGAAATTAATTTAGTCTTGTCTAGCAATATTGAACCTTCCCCAATGGTTTGTCTTTTAAACACTTTCATGGAGATAAAATGTGTAATTAAAAGAAACCTTGCTCAAATAATGATTAATGCAGCCAAAAAACTTGTTGCATCATTTTGGAAAAAATCAAATCTCCCCACAATAGAGACATGGGGAGAAAAGGTACAAAACATGATATCTTTAGAACGCTACTATTTCTTTAAAACTAATAGGTTAACACCATATATTGATATGTTATGCTTTTGGGACTCGTATAGGGGACAATATACTTCTACGCATTAAAAACCTTGGGAAAGTCCCATGATTTTGTATCCAGTTTATAAAAGGACCTTTCTGGACTTTAAGCTATAGTGATGTTATTTTTATTCATCACATTTGATTTACCTGTTATTCATGTTTAAGAGATCGTAGTGCATAAAATTCTTTGCAAGTGTAAGTTTTATTGTTTGGTTCAAGTTCATTGTTGTTAGTTGTTTATGGTTTGTAGCTTGAACTTGTCATCTTGTTCTCCATGTTGCACCAACGCCACTCAGAGGATAAGAAGATTGAACATAAAGACTGATTATTCAATATATGGACTTTAATCAAATTTTAAAGACTGTGGAGGCAATGTAATGTAATATGTCTTTGAACAATTTTTTTAAAGAAAAAATCAAATAAAAATAATTAAAAAAAACAAAAAAACAAAGAAACAAAGAACAGAATGATACTCAAAACAATATTACCAGTTTATCTGTATGTGATTTTTAAGTGAATTGCTGACTCTAAAATAAATAAATAAAAATGATTTAATGTGACAATTTATGTATTTGATGTATTCAAATGTTATTTTGTTTATCATTTATTATTTATAATACAGTAATGCATGCACTGTGGCCTCATATTTTATATATACTGTATATATACAGTATACATGTGTGTGTGATAATCTAACAATATAAATTGAAAAGGATACATGCATGAATGTGAATAGTCACACAGCTTAATGCACCGCCAATACCGACAGAACCAGATGGACAGAATGACAACGAGGAACCAAAAGAACGAGTAACACTTACTGAGACTGAGAGCATTTTGGGAAACAATGTACAAGCCCCTAGTGAATTAATGGTTATCAACTTATCCTCAACTAAACTTAATCTGGCACACATAGAACTACTTAAAAAGGGATTAACTTTTTGTCCCAGTAATCCCCTAGACAAATTTGAGTTCGTTAAAGATTTAAACTTATATGCAAGAAAATTTCTACTAAAAAAGATGTGGAAACATAAGGGGACGGAAAGTTCAAATATCTCTGAATCAGATATGTCAGCATTAGAGGATTTGGTTTCCCTGCTAGGGGATCAGGATGTTGAACAGGTACAAAAAGAGTATCCAATGAAAACAGGTTTTAAACCGAAATCAAAGTTCATGCCTCAATTATCCTTATCCCCTAGCATTCAAACTTTCGTAAAATGTGTAGAAGCTGATGTCAGTAAGATAGGGGTCACTGGAATTGTCAGTGACAATTTAAGCAGAAGTGAAAGGAAGGCTCTGCAAGAATTAATGAAAAGGAAAGATCTGGTGTTCAAACCATCAGATAAGGGCGGTAATATTGTTTTTCAGGACCAAAGCGCCTATATACAAGAAGTAAATAGACAGTTGTCTGAAAATGAGCAATATGAAAGGGTTACCCATCAAGATTATGACAAATCATGTAATGAGTTAATTTTCCTCTTGAATCAAGCAAGAAGTGACGGTTTAATTAACATAAAGGAACATCAATCATTAATCAACCCATACCCAGTACCAGTACTACCAACTTTCTACTGTATACCCAAGGTGCATAAAAATTTGAAGTGCCCACCTGGTCGCCCGATAATTTCGGGCATAGGTGGACCCACCGAAGGTATCAGTAGATATGTTGACTATTTCCTAAGACCTTTTCTAGAATCCCTGTCCTCCTATATCAGTGACACAAGTGATGTCCTGAAGAAACTGGACAAAATCACAGTAGAGCAAGATTTACTTTTAGTAACTCTTGACGTGGAGTCCCTGTACTCCTCTATCCCCCATCAAGCAGGCTTGAAAGCAGCCAGATATTTTTTAGAGTTGAGGGGCGAGGAGTACAGGGGAAACACTGAATGGATCCTCAGCCTGTTAGAATTTGTTTTGAAAAATAAAATTTTTTGTTTTGACGGCAAACTATTCAGGCAACTGAGAGGAACAGCCATGGGTGCAACATGCGCACCAACATACACATGTTTGCACCTAGGTTTTCGGGAGACTAGGTATGTCTTCCACGAACTCTCAGAATGGGTTGATAAGCATATCATACTCTGGTTGAGGTTCGTGGACGACATACTTGTTCTCTGGAAGGGAGATGAAAAGTCCGTTCATGATTTTGTTGACATCCTGAATAAAAATGATCTAAATTTGTTCCTTACATACAGCATCAGCACAGAAAGTGCAATTTTTCTTGATTTAAAAATAACAAAACAAGATAACATACTACATACGAACATTCATCGCAAACAAACAGCAACAAATAGTTTGCTGCAGGCCAATAGCCATCACCCTCAGCCTCAGAAAAGAGGTGTGCCTATAGGCCAATTTCTAAGGCTTAAAAGATGTTGCTCTTCAACAAAAGTGTTTGAAGAACAGGCAAGAATAATGGCGGACAGATTTTTAACAAGGGGCTACTCTCAAAAAATAGTTACAAAAGCATGGGTGAGAGCAAGGAAAACTTGTAGAACTGACCTCTTATATTCCAAAAAGAAATCAAACAGTGACACACAAGTGAGATTAATTACGGAATATAACTCGCATTGGAATAAGTTAAAACATATCCTTAACAACCATTGGCATTTATTATCTGATGATGCATCACTCCGGGGATGCATATCAGAGTATCCATTATTAACGGCTAGAAGGGCTCCAAGCATTAAGGATATGCTAGTACACAGCGAATTCAAAAAAGAGGAAACCAGAAATTGGCTAACAGCAGCACAACACAAAGCAGGCAGTGTACCCTGTGGACACTGTGTGTACTGCCCGTTTGTCAAAAGATCGGCCACATTTAGCACTCCGACCAGGAGTAAGGTGTATTATGTAAGAGAGAGGATATCATGTACCTCTAAAAATGTAATATATTTGCTTAATTGTCCATGTCCCAAATTCTATGTAGGGAAAACTACTAGAGATTTCAAAAGTAGAATCCGAGAGCATAGAGACAACATTAAAAATGAGGACACAGATAGTCCAGTAGCAAGGCACTTTAAACTCCATCACAATTCAGATAATACGAAGTTGCAAATCATGGGAATTGAACAATTGAAACAGAACAGACGGGGTGGCCATCTAGACAGAATAATCTTGCAGCATGAGTCAAGGTGGATATTCAGGCTGAATACCTTAAGTCCAATTGGTTTAAATGAAAAAATAGAGTTTGTATGTTTCTTGTAGTATCTTTCTATATTTAAAGCTCTAAAAATATATAGAGACAAGATATAGCAAGTACATATACTGAGAAGCATATAGGGTTAACTGTAGATCAACATTCTTTGATTGTAAAATGAAAGTGGTGATACTAAAAGTGTATTAAAGAAATTGATACTGTATAACTATGTAGGTTATTGGAATTAACCAATAAGTAATTCTCTCCAAATAAAAATTATTATGATGGTATGATCAGTAAAACTAAATTTCAAAATAGGGCTAAAAAAGCAATGGGTCTAGTTTGGAAAGCTAATAGATCACCATGTCCCCAAAAACCGTAGGGATCTATATGACATTGCAATATAATTCTATGCTTGTATAAGCCATGTAACGCTGTTTGTAAATAATGTAAATAACAATGATCAGTTCCTTTTTTATGCGGGTTGACACCGGTTAGAAAACACAGTTTTGTTTTAAAGCTGTAAAAATAAGCAAGTGCTGCAAAAAAGAGGGGTGGTTTTAGTAACCAATGGCAATATAAAGTCTGATACACACCCCCTAAGGAATACATCTGATGAGGCCCCGACATTCAGCCCTATGTGGGAGGGGAGAAACGCGTCATGATTGAGTAAGCACGACAGGTGAACAGCTGAGAACAGAGCCAGCGGCATTCGGATTCTAAGGGAAACGCTGAAGGGTACATGGCGGTTAGCAAGTGAAGTAGCCAACTG
Organism: Bombina bombina; assembly: GCF_027579735.1. NCBI lineage: Eukaryota > Metazoa > Chordata > Amphibia > Anura > Bombinatoridae > Bombina > Bombina bombina. Next base: position 1,028,536,472 of record NC_069504.1, on the reverse strand, counting down.
CAGAAATAAAGACTCTCAAATCGTCTAAACTGCAAAACAGGTACTGAGCAAATTGTCTTTTGTCTTGGCTTGAAAGTCTTGCGGCTGACAGCTGGGTCTGTCCCGCCAGGGTACATTGTGCGTTTGTCTTTTGAGAGACCGCATGTAAATCACTCACAAGTTTTTATCACAGTATGAAGTAACAAGTATGAACTTTGCAACCAAGCTGTCACATCATGTTGGTGTAAAGGAATTGTGTTCAGAACCAGAGCGTGTTTATACACTTAAGAGCCTGGAAATTGAATATCTACTTTGTTTGTAACAGCTGCAACTTTGGGGCCCCGTAACAACATACGGACTATGATGATATAAATGTATAATCTTTCTTCCCTCAGTTTTATTGCAGTTTCAAGTTGATACATTGTATATGGTGAATGTGAGATTGATATAGGATTTTTAATAATATAGTGAGCTGGCCAACCTGTTCCAATACCTGTGTATTTCACTGGGTGTATATTCCGCATTAAAGGAATAGGGTGGAGGGTAGACGTCCTGATTTTTGGTTGTTTAGAGCTATATTGTAATAAAAACTCTGACTAACTAAGGCCTAGATTTGGAGTTCGGCGGTAGCCGTCAAAACCAGCGTTAGAGGCTCCTAACGCTGGTTTTAGGCTACCGCCGGTATTTGGAGTCAGTGATTAAAGGGTCTAACGCTCACTTTTCAGCCGCGACTTTTCCATACCGCAGATCCCCCTACGCCATTTGCGTATCCTATCTTTTCAATGGGATCTTTCTAACGCCGGTATTTAGAGTCGTTTCTGAAGTGAGCGTTAGAGCTCTAACGACAAAATTCCAGCCGCCTGAAAATAGCAGGAGTTAAGAGCTTTCTGGCTAACGCCGGTTCATAAAGCTCTTAACTACTGTACCCTAAAGTACACTAACACCCATAAACTACCTATGTACCCCTAAACCGAGCTCCCCCCACATCGCCGCCACTCGATTTAAATTTTTAACCCCTAATCTGCCGACCGCCACCTACGTTATACTTATGTACCCCTAATCTGCTGCCCCTAACCCCGCCGACCCCTGTATTACATTTATTAACCCCTAACCTGCCCCCCACAACGTCGCCGCCAGCTACTTAAAATAATTAACCCCTAATCTTCCGACCACAAAGCGCCGCCACCTACGTTATCCCTATGTACCCCTAATCTGCTACCCCTAACACCGCCGACCCCTATATTATATTTATTAACCCCTAATCTGCCCCCCTCAACGTTGCCGACACCTGCCTACACTTATTAACCCCTAATCTGCCGAGCGGACCTGAGCGCTACTATAATAAAGTTATTAACCCCTAACCCGCCTCACTAACCCTATCATAAATAGTATTAACCCCTAATCTGCCCTCCCTAACATCGCCGACACCTAACTTCAATTATTAACCCCTAATCTGACGACCGGAGCTCACCGCTATTCTAATAAATTGATTAACCCCTAAAGCTATGTCTAACCCTAACACTAACACCCCCCTAACTTAAATATAATTTTAATCTAACGAAATAAATTAACTCTTATTAAATAAATGATTCCTATTTAAAGCTAAATACTTACCTGTAAAATAAATCCTAATATAGCTACAATATAAATTATAATTATATTATAGCTATTTTAGGATTAATATTTATTTTACAGGCAACTTGGTATTTATTTTAACTAGGTACAATAGCTATTAAATAGTTAAGAACTATTTAATAGCTACCTAGTTAAAATAATAACAAATTTACCTGTAAAATAAATCCTAACCTAAGATATAATTAAACCTAACACTACCCTATCAATAAATTAATTAAATAAACTACCTACAATTACCTACAATTAACCTAACACTACACTATCAATAAATTAATTAAACACAATTGCTACAAATAAATACAATTAAATAAACTAGCTAAAGTACAAAAAATAAAAAAGAACTAAGTTACAAAAAATAATAAAATATTTACAAACATAAGAAAAATATTACAACAATGTTAAACTAATTACACCTACTCTAAGCCCCCTAATAAAATAACAAAGCCCCCCAAAATAAAAAATTCCCTACCCTATTCTAAATTAAAAAAGTTACAAGCTCTTTTACCTTACCAGCCCTGAACAGGGCCCTTTGCGGGGCATGCCCCAAGGATTTCAGCTCTTTTGCCTGTAAAAAAAACCATACCATACCCCCCCCAACATTACAACCCACCACCCACATACCCCTAATCTAACCCAAACCCCCCTTAAATAAACCTAACACCAAGCCCCTGAAGATCTTCCTACCTTGTCTTCACCATACCAGGTTCACTGATCCGTCCTGGCTCCAACATCTTCATCCAACCCAAGCGGGGGTTGGCGATCCATCATCCGGTGCTGAAGAGGTCCAGAAGAGGCTCCAAAGTCTTCCTCCTATCCGGCAAGAAGAGGACATCCGGACCGGCAAACATCTTCTCCAAGCGGCATCTTCAATCTTCTTCCATCCGGTGCGGAGCGGGTCCATCTTGAAGCAGGCGACGCGGATCCATCCTCTTCTTCCGTTGTCTCCCGACGAATGACGGTTCCTTTAAGGGACGTCATCCAAGATGGCGTCCCTCGAATTCCGATTGGCTGATAGGATTCTATCAGCCAATCGGAATTAAGGTAGGAATTTTCTGATTGGCTGATGGAATCAGCCAATCAGAATCAAGTTCAATCCGATTGGCTGATCCAATCAGCCAATCAGATTGAGCTCGCATTCTATTGGCTGTTCCGATCAGCCAATAGAATGCGAGCTCAATCTGATTGGCTGATTGGATCAGCCAATCGGATTGAACTTGATTCTGATTGGCTGATTCCATCAGCCAATCAGAAAATTCCTACCTTAATTCCGATTGGCTGATAGAATCCTATCAGCCAATCGGAATTCGAGGGACGCCATCTTGGATGACGTCCCTTAAAGGAACCGTCATTCGTCGGGAGACAACGGAAGAAGAGGATGGATCGGCGTCGCCTGCTTCAAGATGGACCCGCTCCGCACCGGATGGAAGAAGATTGAAGATGCCGCTTGGAGAAGACGTTTGCCGGTCCGGATGTCCTCTTCTTGCCGGATAGGAGGAAGACTTTGGAGCCTCTTCTGGACCTCTTCAGCACCGGATGATGGATTGCCAACCCCCGCTTGGGTTGGATGAAGATGTTGGAGCCAGGACGGATCGGTGAACCTGGTATGGTGAAGACAAGGTAGGAAGATCTTCAGGGGCTTAGTGTTAGGTTTATTTAAGGGGGGTTTGGGTTAGATTAGGGGTATGTGGGTGGTGGGTTGTAATGTTGGGGGGGGGTATGGTATGTTTTTTTTTACAGGCAAAAGAGCTGAAATCCTTGGGGCATGCCCCGCAAAGGGCCCTGTTCAGGGCTGGTAAGGTAAAAGAGCTTGTAACTTTTTTAATTTAGAATAGGGTAGGGAATTTTTTATTTTGGGGGGCTTTGTTATTTTATTAGGGGGCTTAGAGTAGGTGTAATTAGTTTAAAATTGTTGTAATATTTTTCTTATGTTTGTAAATATTTTATTATTTTTTGTAACTTAGTTCTTTTTTATTTTTTGTACTTTAGCTAGTTTATTTAATTGTATTTATTTGTAGCAATTGTGTTTAATTAATTTATTGATAGTGTAGTGTTAGGTTAATTGTAGGTAATTGTAGGTAGTTTATTTAATTAATTTATTGATAGGGTAGTGTTAGGTTTAATTATATCTTAGGTTAGGATTTATTTTACAGGTAAATTTGTTATTATTTTAACTAGGTAACTATTAAATAGTTCTTAACTATTTAATAGCTATTGTACCTGGTTAAAATAATTACAAAGTTGCCTGTAAAATAAATATTAATCCTAAAATAGCTATAATATAATTATAATTTATATTGTAGCTATATTAGGATTTATTTTACAGGTAAGTATTTAGCTTTAAATAGGAATAATTTATTTAATAAGAGTTAATTTATTTTGTTAGATTAAAATTATATTTAATTTAGGGGGGGTGTTAGTGTTAGGGTTAGACTTAGCTTTAGGGGTTAATACATTTATTATAGTAGCGGTGAGGTCTGCTCGGCAGATTAGGGGTTAATAATTGAAGGTAGGTGTCGGCGATGTTAGGGAGGGCAGATTAGGGGTTAATACTATTTATGATAGGGTTAGTGAGGCGGATTAGGGGTTAATAACTTTATTATAGTAGCGCTCAGGTCCGCTCGGCAGATTAGGAGTTAATAAGTGTAGGCAGGTGTCGGCGACGTTGAGGGGGGCAGATTAGGGGTTAATAAATATAATATAGGGGTCGGCGATGTTAGGGCAGCAGATTAGGGGTACATAGGGATAACGTAGGTTGCGGCGGTTTACGGAGCGGCAGATTAGGGGTTAAAAAAATATGCAGGTGTCAGCGATAGCGGGGGCGGCAGATTAGGGGTTAATAAGTGTAAGGTTAGGGGTGTTTAGACTCGGGGTACATGTTAGAGTGTTAGGTGCAGACGTAGGAAGTGTTTCCCCATAGGAAACAATGGGGCTGCGTTAGGAGCTGAACGCTGCTTTTTTGCAGGTGTTAGGTTTTTTTTCAGCTCAAACAGCCCCATTGTTTCCTATGGGAGAATCGTGCACGAGCACGTTTTTGAGGCCGGCCGCGTCCGTAAGCAACTCTGGTATCGAGAGTTGCATTTGCGGTAAAAATGCTCTACGCTCCTTTTTTGGAGCCTAACGCAGCATTTGTTTAAACTCTCGATACCAGAGTTAAATTTATGGTGCGGCCAGAAAAAAGCCCGCGGAGCGTTAACAGCCCTTTTACCGCCGAACTCCAAATCTAGGCCTAAGTGCGGCCTGTGTCCCTCTTTGATTGACCGTTTATATTGCTCAATCCTTCTTTCATTTATGGTATTGTAAATTATTTGGGACAGCCAGCACGGTTTAGAGAGTGTTGGAATTTGAGAAATAAATTGTGCACCACCACATATCTTTATTTAATATAGTGTATATATACAGTATATATGTGTGTGTGATAATCTAACAATATAAATTGAAAAGGATACATGCATGAATGTGAATAGTCACACAGTTTAATGCAGTAGTGCATTGCTGCTCCTAAGCCTACCTAGGTATGTTTTTCAACAAAGTATATCAAGAGAATGAAACACATTAGATAATAGAAGTTCGTTCAAAAGTTGTCTAAAATTGTATGCTCTATCTAAATCATGGAAGAAAAATGTTGGGCGTTATGTCCCTTTAAATAAAAAATTCAGTATAAGACAAAGAAAAAAAAAAGTTATAAGGGCTCAAAGATATGAGATGTCAGGTGTTTGAAAAAATGGGCAAAAGTGCTTTTACATAGGAATCCATAGGAACACATAACAACAAATATATATATATATACATGTATATACATATGTGTATATGTATTTATATATGTATTTATAGACATATATACAAATATAATTACAGATATACATATGTATAGAACTACATACATATGTCTTATTGCAATCCTGCGTTAATGTTTGCGCAAGCTAGAGGCTGGTTTTTTTGTTCAAAATGAGACTCCATTAAAGTGTTTGGGGGAATACGATCCTGAGTTTGCAACTTTGCAGTTTTTTTTTTCTGCACAAGGATATAACTTCAAGAGAGCAAGTTTTACTTGTCACCTCTAATATGTGCGCAACTGGGCGCGTGATTGTAAAAAAAGTTGAGCGCAGATAAAGCCCTCGCGAGTATTAAGTGTTTGTAGTAATCTCAATGGATAGGACAGTATTTGTAGTAATCTTGCTGGATAGAACAGTGTTTGTAGTAATCTTGCTGGATAGAACAGTTTTTGTAGAAATTCCACTGGATAGAACAGTGTTTGTAGTAATCTCACTGGATAGAACAGTGTTTGCAGTAATCTTGCTGGATAGAACAGTGTTTGTAGTAATCTCCCTGTATAGAACAGTGTTTTTAGTAATCTTGCTGGATATAACGTTATTTTTGTAAGAGTGCTTGTAGTAATCTCACTGGATAGAACAAAGTTTGTTGCAATCTCGCTGGATAGAACAGTGTTTGTAGTAATCTTGCTGGATAGAACAGTTTTTGTAGAAATTCCACTGGATAGAACAGTGTTTGCAGTAAATTCACTGCATAGAATAGTTTTTGTAGTAATCTTGCTGGATAGAACAGTGTTTGTAATAATTTCACTGGATAGAACAGTGTTTGTAGTAATCTCACTGGATAGAACAGTGTTTGTAGTAATCTCACCGGATAGAACAGTGTTTGTAGTAATCTCACTGGATAAAACAGTGTTTGTAGTAATCTCACCGGATAGAACAGTGTTTGTAGTAATCTCACCGGATAGAACAGTGTTTGTAGTAATCTCACCGGATAGAACAGTGTTTGTAGTAATCTCACCGGATAGAACAGTGTTTGTAGTAATCTCACCGGATAGAACAGTGTTTGTAGTAATCTCACTGGATAGAACAGTGTTTGTAGTAATCTCACCGGATAGAACAGTGTTTGTAGTAATCTCACTGGATAGAACAGTGTTTGTAGTAATCTCACTGGATAGAACAGTGTTTGTAGTAATCTTACTGGATAGAACAGTGTTTGTAGTAATCTCACTAGATAGAACAGTGTTTGTAGTAATCTCACTGGATAGAACAGTGTTTGTAGTAATCTCACCGGATAGAACAGTGTTTGTAGTAATCTCACTGGATAGAACAGTGTTTGTAGTAATCTCACTGGATAGAACAGTGTTTGTAGTAATCTTACTGGATAGAACAGTGTTTGTAGTAATCTCACTAGATAGAACAGTGTTTGTAGTAATCTTACTGGATAGAACAGTGTTTGTAGTAATCTCACTAGATAGAACAGTGTTTGTAGTAATCTTACTGGATAGAACAGTGTTTGTAGTAATCTTGCTGGATAGAACAGTGTTCGTAGTAATCATGCTGGATAAGGGAAAAGATCACTGAGGGGAGGTGGGGTAAATGAGGGGGGCAGCTACACTTCAAAAACGTTTTTTTTTAAAGTTGGCTACTTGCTGTATATAACGTTATTTTTAGTAATCTTGCTGGATAGAAGAGTGTTTGTATTAATCTCGCTGGATAGAACAATCACCTAGATTACAAGTTTTTGTATTCGTGTTTTAACACTGAAAAAATTTAATTTCAGCGTTAAAACAGCACCGCAGCCATTACAAGTCTTGTCGGTATAGCTGTACCGCAAGCCTTTTAGCCTGTAACGCAACGTCAGTCCCGCACATGTAAAAATTACGTTTTTGCATGGGACTTCCATAGCACAGCCATTACAAGTTTTGCGGTGAGGCTAAAAAGCTTGCATTGCACCCAATAACGACACAATCTGTTTCGCAATCTGAGAGCAGAAGTTAGGAGTTTTAGGCAACAAAACTGTTACATAAAACTCATAAATAAACTGTTACAAGGTACACTAAATACCCATAAACTACCTATTAACCCTTAAACTGAGGCCCTCCCGCATGTCAAATACTATATTAAAGTTATTAACCCCTAATCTGCCGCTCCCAACATCGCTCCACTAATAACATTTATTAACCCCTATTCCGCCGCTCCCCGACATTGCAACCACTATACTAAAGTTATTAAACCCTATTCCCTTGCAACCCAACATCGCTCACACTATAATAAATCTATTAACCCCTATTCCGCCGCTCCCGCCACCGCTGCCACTATAATAAACCTATTAACCCCTAAACCGCAAGCCCCCCACAACTAAATATATTAAATTAAACTATTAACCCCTAAACCGAAAGCCCCCCACATTGCAGTAAACTAATTAAAACTAGTAACCCCTAAACCTAATGCCCCCCTAACTTTATATTAAAATTACAATTTCCCTATCTTAAATTAAATTAAAACTTACCTGTCGAATTAAAAAAAACTTAGTTTAAACTAACAATTAAAATAATATAACTATTAAACTCAAATTAAACTAACTACCAATTAAAAAAAACCTAAAGTGAAAAAATATCTAATTACAAAAATAAAAAATACTAAATTACAAAAAATAACAAACACTAAATTACGAAAAATAACAAACGAAATTATCAAAAATAAAAAAGAATTACACCTAATCTAATAGATTAGCCCTATAAAAATATAAAAGCTCACCAAAAATAAAAACACCCCTTAGCCTACAATAAACTACCAATAGCCCTTAAAAGGGCCTTTTGTAGGGCGTCACCCAAAGTTAAACAGCTCTTTTACCTGTAAAAAAAACACAAAGACCCCCCAACAGTAAAACCCACCACCCCAACCAACCCCCCAAAACAAGAAAACCTAAATTGAACAATAACCTAAGCTACCCAAAAGGGCTTTTGTATGGGCATTGCCCTTAAAAGGGCATTTAACTCTTTTAAGAAAAGCCCAAACCCTAAACTAAAAAAAAAAAAACACCCAAAAAAGTTCAAAAATTCCTAACACTAACCCCCAAAGATCCACTTACAGTTTCTGAAGTCCGGACATCCAGGCGGCGAGAGGTCTTCATCCAGGCGGCTCCATCTTCATCCATCGCGGGACAGGCATCTTCTTCATCGCTGCGGAGGCAGAGTGGCAATGCGCAGAGGTCCAGGCGAAGGTCCAAGGCGGAGGTCCAGGCGAAGGTCCAAGGCGGAAGTCCAGGCAAAGGTTCAAGGTGGAGGTCCAGGCGGAAGTCCAAGGTGGAGGTCCAGGTGGAGGTCCATCTATCCGACGTGGAGATCCTCTTCATGCGATCATCCGCTGCACACTGAGGATTGAAATGCAAGGTACCCCTTTTATACTGGGGGTACCATTGCATTCCTATTGGCTGAAAAATTTTAATCAGCCAATAGGAATTAGGGCTGCTAAAATCCTATTGGCTGTTCAATTCGAATCAGCCAATAGAATGAGAGCTGCTTAAATCCTATTGGCTAATTATGTTAAAGTTAGGGGGCGTTAGGTTTAGGGTTTAGGGGTTAATAGTTTAATTTAGGTTATTGTGATGTGGGGGGCTGTGGGGTGCTGTGGGGTGGTTTAGGGGTTAATAGGGTTATTTATTGGTAGTGATGTGGGAGGCCAGAGGTTTAGGGGTTAATAGCTTTATTTAGTGGCGGCGATGTCGGGGAGCGGCGGAATAGGGGTTAATAGATTTATTATAGTGTGGGCGATGTTGGGGTGCAGGGGAATAGGGGTTAATAACTTTAGTATAGTGGTGGCGATATCGGAAGCGGCAGATTAGGGGTTAATAGATTTATTTAGGTGTCAGCGATGTCGGGGGCAGCAGATTAGGGGTGTTTAGACGTGGGGTTTATGTTAGGGTGTTAGGTTTAAACGTTACTTTTTTCCCCCATCAATGGGGCTGCATTACGGAGCTTTTTTCTAACCCGCTCTACACATTGATGTGTATTGGGAAAGCGTGCACAAGCATAATAAAAATAAATTTATTAACCCATAATCTGCCACTCCGGACATCGCCACCACTATAATAAACATATTAACCCCTAAACACTAGTAAAATATTATTAACCCCTAATCTGCTGCCCCAATGTCGTCGCCACCTGCATACACTTATTAACCCCTAATCTGCTGTCCCTAACATCGCTGCAACCTACATTACTGTTATTAACCCCTAATCTGTTACCCCCAAAATCGCTGCCAGCTAACTACACTTATTAACCCCTAATCTGCTGCCCCCAATGTCGCCGCCACTATACTAAAGTTATTAACCCCTAAACCTAACCCTAACTCTAACCCTAACCCTAACGTAACCCTAACCCTAACACCCACTAACTTTAACATAATTAAAATAATTCCAAATAAAACTTACAATTAATACATCAATTATTCCTATTTAACACTAAATACCTGTAAAATAAAACCTAAGCTAGCTACAATATAACTAATAGTTACATTGTAGCTATCTTATGTTTTATTTTTATTTCACAGGTAAGTTTGTATTTATTTTAACTAGGTTGATTAGTTAGTAAATAGTTATTAACTATTTACTAACTACCTAGTAAAAATAAATAAAAATGTACCTGTAAAATAAAACCTAACCGTACAGTTAAACCTAACATTACACTAAAATTAAATAAATTAATTAAAAAAATACATTTATCTAAATTACAAAAAAAAAAAAAAAAAACCTAGCCTACACTAAACTGCCAATAGCCCTTAAAAGGGCTTTTTGTGGGGCATTGCCCCAAAGAAATCAGCTCTTTCACCTGTAAAATTTTTTTACAAACAACCCCCAACAGTAAAACCCACCACCCACACAACCAACCCCCCCAAATAAAAACCTACCTAAAAAAACCTAAGCTCCCCATTGCCCTGAAAAGGGCATTTGGATGGGCATTGCCCTTAAAAGGGCATTTAGCTCTTTTACGGTGCCCAAAGTCCCTAATCTAAAAATAAAACCCACCAATAAACCCTTAATAAAAACCTAGCACTAACCCCGAAGATCCACTTAAAGTTTTTGAAGACCGGACATCCATCCTTATCCAATCGGGAGAAGTCTCTATCCAAACGGCAAGAAGTCCTCAACGAAGCCGGGAGAAGTCTTCATCCAGACGGCATCTTCTATCTTCATCCTTCCGACGCGGTGCGGCTCCATCTTCAAAACATCCTCTTCATACGGTCCCAGGCGTACACTGAAGGTTCCCTTTAAGGGACGTCATCCAAGATGGCGTCCCTTGAATTCCGATTGGCTGATACAATTCTATCAGCCAATCAGAATTAAAGGGTAAAAAATCCTATTGGCTGATCAGCCAATAGGATTGAGCTTGCATGCTATTGGCTGATTGGAACAGCCAATAGAATGCGAGCTCAATCCTATTGGCAGATGTTAGGCTGTTTTTTAGCCGGCTCTCCCCATTGATGTCAATGGGGAAATCGTGCACAAGCACGTCAAAGTAGCTCAAAGCAGCGCTGGTATTTGTGTGTGGTATGGAGCTCAACGCTGCCATATTACCCACAAATGCCATTTTTTTGCAAACCTGTAATAGCAGCGCTATTAAAGGTGAGCGGTGGAAATAACTTGCAAGTTAGTAGTGAGCCACTCATAACGCAAAACTCGTAATCTGGTTGAGTGTTTGTAGTATTCTCACTGCATAGAACAGTGTTTGTAGTAATCTTGCTGAATAGAACAGTGTTTGTAGTAATTTCACTGCATAGAACAGTGTTTGTAGTAATCTTGCTGCATAGAACAGTGTTTGTAGTAGTCTTGCTGGATAGAACAGTGTTTGTAGTAATCTTGCTGGATAGAACAGTGTTTGTAGTAATCATGCTGGATAGGGGAAAAGATCACTGAGGGAAGGTGGGGTAAAAAAATATTTTTGAAAAAATTATTATTCCATAAAAAAGAAAAATCATAGAAAACTGGGTACTGGCAGACTGCTGCCAGTACCTAAGATGGTGGAATTTAGTTAGAGGATGGAGGGTTAGAGAGCTTTTTGGGAGGGATCAAGGAGGTGGGAAGGTGAGGGGGTAATCATACACTGTAGAAAATAATAATAATAAAATATATATATATATTTTTTTTTATTTTAAAAAAGATCTAAAACTGCATACTGGCAGACTGTCTGCTAGTACTTAAGAAGAGGTTGACCAATGGGGGGTAGGGAAGGGAAGAGAGCTGTTTGCGAGGAATCAGGTAGGGATCAGGGGGTGAGAAGTGTCAGATGGGAGGGTAATCTCTACACTAAAGTTAAGATTAACCTTACAAACTACCTGATTAACCCCTTCACCGCTGGGAAAAATAAAAGTGTGGTGCGTAGTGGCATTGAGCGGCCTTCTAATTACCAAAAAGCAATGGCAAAGCCATATATGTCTGCTATTTCTTTTATTTGATCGCATATGGCGGTGAAATGATGGCATGAAATATACCAAAATAATACTTTGGGTTGTCTACTAAAAAATAATATATATATATAGTTTTGATAGGTAAATAAGAATCTATTTCTGTTTAAATGGAGTGATGACAAAAATGTTCTGGTCTTTTGCGGAAGTTTTAGTCCTTAAATGCCCGGTCCTTAAGGGGTTAAATATATATATGTGTATGTATACACCTATATATCTATATGAAAATATACAGGTATAGATATATACATATAAATATAGAAATATATATTTAGAAATACAAAGAAAATTTTAACAACACAGTAAAACATAATAAAAATATTAAAATTAAATATTAATATTCATGTTTAAAGTTATTTGCCTGGGAAGGGCTCCAAAGTGGTTTTATATGTGTATACATGCAATAGTAAAGAGCACTCTCACTTCAAAGTCCTGGATAGGGTTCCTGCACATTGAATCCATACACCGCAAAGTAATAAGCTGGAACGTGCATGCAATGTTTAATCTTGTGACGTTTTTGTTTGAGAAAGGGGAGATTTGCCCTGAAACGTTACAAGATTAAACACAGGATTAAACAATTAATTTACAAAAGACCAGTGACTGCCAGCTTATTATTTGGTGTATGTATATATATATATATATATATATATATATGTAATATAATATATATATATATATATATATATATACTGTATATACACACACTTACATACATATACACCCATACACATACTTAGACATCTTCACACATATATATATTTATTTATAAAATATTTTACCAGGAAGGATACATTGAGATTTCTCTCATTTTCAAGTATGTCCTGTGTATGTGTGTGTGTGTGTGTATATATATACTAAATTACGCACACATTATAGCGCTCTACAGTGAAACACCTTGTCTTAGACCAAACAACTTTAAACCCTTATAAATATTTTTTTTTATATTTATATGAATAATTTTATTCAGATAGTATAAATATTAATGTAACACTTTATTTTAATGTACTTATGTTCTGCTTGGTGCAACTTTTTTTTTTTTGTACCCCTTACACTTTACGCTAGGGGCCTCATTTAACAAAGCCCAGATGGACAGGGTTCGCATCTGAGCCCACCTGGGATCACAGAAAGCAGACAGCAATACGCTGCCCACATTTATTATCACACAAGCGTCTGCTTGTACAATGCTGCCCTTGCTCACACTAGCCCAATAGCGTGCATATAAGAAGTGTCTGGGGTCATTTTAACCCAACAGCTAAGAGCTGGTGTAGAGGTTCGGAAGTAAGACTGCAGCGTAGGATCTTTGAAGCTGCATATGTAGATTGAGAAATGAAGCCGTAAATCTTCAGTTGCGCTAACCAGACAAGCACAAATTTTGTTTATGCTCAAGTGCACCATTTACTTTCAACTTGCAATAGACATGCAAGTTAGTGTGGTCACAATATTGCATATCGTGACCCTCTCTGATTTTAGTCCGCTATTTGTAATCTAGCTCTGAGTGAGTTGGGGGTGGGAGGAATGAAAGGTGGGGGGGGGGGGGGACTGGAAAAGTGATAGAGGGGAGATAATGGGAGAGTGATAGAGGGAGAGACAGGGGTGTAATAGAAGGAGAAACTGGGAGTATGAAATAGAAGGAGAGAATTATATAGTGATAGAGGAGACTGGGAGAGTGATAGAGGAAGAGACTGGGAGAGTGATAGAGGGAGATTGAGAGAGTGATAGAGGGAGAAACTGTGAGAGTGATAGAGGAAGAGACTGGGAGAGTGATAGAGGGAGATTGAGAGAGTGATAGAGGGAGAAACTATGAGAGTGATAGAGGAAGAGACTGGGAGAGTGATAGAGGGAGAAACTGGGACAGTGATAGAGGTGGGGACTTTGAGTATGATAAAGGGACCTGGGAGGGTGATGTAGAGGATAAGAATGGAAGAGTGATAGGGGAGGGATAGGGTGAGTTATAGTAGGAGTGTTTGAGAGAGAGAGTGTCACCCCGCCACTGCTCATCCGTTGCTATGGACTCAGCGGTGGTGAGCGTGCGGCAATGATGTCATCACCACTCGCTGTCTCTTCCTAGATGCTGCCTGGATCGCACCTGTGGTTTCTCCTTGGCGCCTATGTAAGTGTTTACTTCACTACTCTGCCCAAGTATAGGTGTTTCTTATTGTGCTCCTGGGTGTTGTGTTATTTATCTACTGCTGACTTACCGTTATCGAACTCTGCCTGTTTGACTACTCTGTTTGCCTTAACCCTAAACTGCTGGATTGCTTTACTGTTGATGAACGCTGCTTGTCTGACCACTCTGCCTGCTGAACCCCTGAACTGCTGGATTGCTTTACTGTTGATGAACTTTGCTTGTCTGACCACTCTGCCTGCTTAACCCCTGAACTGCTGGATTGCTATACTGCTGCTGAACTCTGCCTGTCTGACCATTCTATTGGTTTACCCCTGAACTGTTATACTGCTGGATTTCCTTTTGCTGCTGACTCTTGCCTGTACCTGGTCCTTCTATTGGTTTACCCCTGAACTCTTATACTGCTGGATTGTCTTCCTGTTGCCGCCAAGGACTACCCTGCCTATTGTGAACACTGCTTGCCTCATCTTACAAACTCTCTCTATCTCTGGGATATTTCCTATCATTCCACTTGACGCCGGGATAAGAAGACTACTGGCCAAGTTTAGTCTGATAGAGGAATAACCCACGAGCATTACATTATACTTGGGCCATGGACCCAAATGAGGTAGCAAGAGGAGTCTCTCTTCAGGGACAGATGCTGGGAACCCATACCATGCACTTGCAGAATTTGGATTCTAAACTAGAGACTATAACCGCTATGCTTTCCTCACTGGTTGCAGAGAAGAACGCTGCTCCTGTTGTTACACAGCCGATCCCTGCTGCTAGTGATGCAGCTTCTTCCCCTGCTTCTGAAAATATACCCTGATACCTGACAAGTATAATGGTACTACCGACTGTAGCGGTTTTCTCAACCAGTGCAGGCTGCACTTTCGCAATGATCCTCACACCTTCTAGTCTCATCAGTCAAAGGACACTTTTATCATCTCTTTATTGAAAGACAAGGCCCGAGCCTGGGTCTCTCCCCTTTTGGAACAGAGCATTCAACTCCTGAACAATACTGATGCCTTCATTTCTGCATTATCCTCTGTATTTGGGACTCCTGGCCGCGCTTCTGCAGCAGAGTACTCTCTCTTGGATCTCCGCCAGAGCAATAGAACGGATGCACAATATGTTTTGCACCTTGGCACTTAAGACCAGTTTTAACAGCAGTGCCCTCAAGGTGGCCTTTAGGAGAGGCTTGCATGAGCGCATCAAGGATGAGCTTACTTATCACAACATTCCTTCTTCCGTGGATGAATTCATAACACTTTGTATCAGTCTGGATTCTCGCTTTCAGGAGAGACAAGCTGAGAGAGACATAACTCGTAGAATCCTCCCCTCTCATCCTCCTACTCGTCCGGTCTCTAGACCATCCTCTACCCCATCAGTATCTCCAGTCACCTCTGTAGAGGAACCCATGGATATCTCCTCCCTCAAGCCCAAAGAATCTGAAAGACAAAGAAGAAGGAGATTGAGACTGTGTTTCTACTGTGGTTCTAACTCACACCAACTAAAGAACTGTGATATTCTGCTGGGAAAAGCCAATGCTTAGAGGATAAAACTGGGGTACCGCTAAGTGTGGTCTCTACTAAATCTCCTCACTCCTCTCAGATCCAGGTATCTGTTACCCTTACCTTCCATCAGAATTCTGTCCATGCTCAAGCCTTCATTGATTCAAGGGCAGCTGGAAATTTTCTTGATCACCATTTTATGATTCAGGCAGGGTGGACTCATCTGCAGAAAAAACAATGTCTCAAAATAACTACTCTGGATGGCAATCCCCTTGGATCAGGGTTAATCCATTTCGAATCTGCACCCCTAACCCTGACTGTAGGAGTCCTTCATACCGAACAGTTGCAGTTCAATGTCATTCTTTCCCCAGCTTATCCTGTCATCCTTGATCTTCCTTGGCTTCGTATACACAACCCGCAATTTGACTGGACTGAGGGACAGTTTGCATCCTGGGGTACGTCCTGCCGTCTTTCAAGCATTTGTCAACAATGTCTTCCGTGACCTCCTCAATCGCACTGTCATCGTCTACCTGGATGATATCCTTATTTTCTCCTCCACCATTGAGGAGCATCATGAACACGTGAGACAAGTACTTCTTCGCCACAGAGACAATTCTCTGGTAGCCAAACTGGTGAAATGTGAGTTTGATCAAGTTCAGATCCAGTTCCTTGGCTATGTCATCTCAAAGGAGGGTTTTGCCATGGATCCTTCTAAGCTCACCGCAGTTCTGGAATGGCCCCAACCCACTTCATTAAAGGAACTACAGAGATTTTTGGGGTTCTCCAATTATTTCCGCAAATTTATAATGAACTTTTCTCAGATAGTTGCTCCACTCACTGAGTTGACTAAACGGTACAAAGACTGCAAAAAAATGTCCTCCTGAAGCCATGGATGCCTTCTCTCTTCTAAAAAAGGCCTTTTGTTCTGCTCCTGTGCTCTGCCATCCTGATCCTGATCTGCAGTTCACTTTAGAGGTTGACGCCTCCGAGATTGGAGCTGGAGCGGTCTTAACTCAAAGGGATCCTTTAACCTCCAAGTTGCACCCTGTAGCCTTTTTATCCAAGCGCTTTACTCCTGCAGAGAGGGATTATGATGTGGGTAATCATGAACTCTTAGCCATTAAGATGGTCCTGACTGAATGCTGTCATTGGCTAGAGGATACCACCAATTCCATTTAGATCCTCACTGACCACAAGAATCTGACATACCTAGAGACTGCTCATCGACTCAATCCTTGACAGGCCAGGTGGGCCTTGTTATTTCCCGTTTTAACTTTGTGGTCTCTTATCTTCCTGGGGTCAAAAATAAAAAGGCTGATGCCCTTTCCCATCAGTTTCCTCATTCTAGTGATTTCTCTGAAGCGCCTACCGAACACATCATACCCCCTCCTTTGTGGTTGCTCAGCTTAGCACCTCTCTTCTTTAAAGACTGCAACGTGCCCAGTCTAGAAAGCTTCCTGAAGCCCCAGTGGCTCCCAATATCTTCTTTGTACCTCTGAACCTATGAACCCCTGTGCTATCCTGACCTCATGATAGTAAACTTTCAGGGCATCCTGGTTTATCAACAACTTTTAAGCTTCTTTCCCAACATGTATGGTGGCCTACCATGAAGTCTGATGCTCAGGATTATGTGAAAGCCTGCACAACTTGTGCTGCCAATAATACTCCCCGATCCTTGCCTCCTGGCTTACTCCAACCGTTGTCCATTCCCAAACAACCTTGGATGCACATAACAATGGATTTCATTGTGGACCTCCCTCTTCTGACCATCATATGGTTGTTTGGGTTGTGGTGGATCAATTTTTCAGATTGGCTCATTTTGCACCCCTAAAGAAACTGACATCTGCCCAAGAACTATTGTCTCTTTCTCTGTTACATGTGATATGACTACATGGCATTCCCATGAATATTGTGTCCGACAGAGGTCCACAATTAATCTCTACTTTTTGGAAAGCCTTTTGCAAATTAATTGGAACCACTGTTTCCTTGTCTTATGGCTACCATCCTGACTAACTGGCTGCCAGAAAGAGTGAATCAAGATCTCGAAGCCTATCTCAGAACTTTTGTTAATTCTCTTCATATCAACTGGTCTGAATTGTTACCCCTAGCTGAGCTGGCAAAGAACACTCACTGGCACTCTTCTCTACAATGTTCTCCATTTCAAGCCGCAGTAGGTTACCAACCTTGTGTCTTTCCTCTTTCTGCTCAGTCAACAGGGGTTCCTGCTGCAGACCGACACGTTACTAACCTCACCACTCATTGGCAACGTATTCGCTTTCAGTTACGTATACATCTCCACTCCAGATACAAGAGGTTTGCTGATCAACATAGAGCTTCTTATTGTGCCTTTTCAGTAGGTGAACGTGTCTGGGTCTCTACTCGACATATTCGTCTACGTCAACCCAGTCACAAATTAGGGCCTAGGTTCATTGGCCCTTACAAAATCCTTAAAAGACTGTCTCCTGTTGCCTACAAAGTGGTCTTGCCCATAAACCTGTGCATACACCCAGTCTTCCATATCTCTCTACTCAAGCCCTACATTAAGAATAGATATACTCAGTATGAGGTTTCTAAGATCCTGGACTCTGGATACAGGCGCATGCAACTGAAGTACCTTGTGCATTGGAAGGGTTACTCAGTGGCAGATCGTTCCTTGATTCCTGCCCGTGATGTGCATGCTCCATCTTTGATCTCCAGGTTTCATGCTGCTCATCCTTCCAAGCCGGCTTGGGTTCCCGGTGGTAACCCTTAAGAGGGGGGCTATGTCACGCCGCCTCCGCTCGTCCGTTGCTATGGCTGTTGCCATGGACCAGGCGGTGGTGAGCATGTGGCAATGATGTCATCGCCACTTGCTGTCTCTTCCTGGATGCTGCCTGGATCGCACCTGTGGTTTCTCCTTGGCGCCAATCTGCGTCTATGTAAGTGCTTCCTTTCCTTTACTACTCTGCCAAGTATAGGTGTTTCTTATTGTGCTCCTGGGTGTTGTGTTATTTATCTACTGCTGACTTACCGTTATCGAACTCTGCCTGTTTGACTACTCTGTTTGCAATAACCCTGAACTGCTGGATTGCTTTACTGTTGATGAACTCTGCTTGTCTGACCACTCTGCCTGCTGAACCCCTGTACTGCTGGATTGATTTACTGTTTATAAACTCTGCTTGTCTCACCACTCTGCCTGCTTAACCCCTGAACTGCTGGATTGCTTTACTGTTGAAGAACTCTGCCTGTCTGAGCATTCTATTGGTTTACCCCTAAACTCTTATACTGCTGGATTTCCTTTTGTTGATGACTCCTGCCTGTTCCTGGTCCTTCTATTGGTTTACCACTGAGCTGCTATACTGCTGGATTGTCTTCCTATTTCTGCCAAGGACTACCCTGCCTATTGTGAGTACTGCTTACCTCATTTTACAAACTCTCTCTGCTCTCGGATTTTCCACTTGACGCCGGGATAAGAAGACTACTGGCCAAGTTTGGTCTGTTAGAGGAATATCCCACCAGCATTACAGAGAGAGATAGATAGAGATTTAAATGGAGAAGTGTTGAGAGAGATTAGTGAATCTAGCATGATGAGAGGAATATGTGTGAGCATATGTCAGTGAGCCAAAAAAGTGACTAGATGAAGGAGGAGGTGCTAAATATATATTTGTTTCTTTATTCACAGGATAGTAACTATTGAGAGAAAATGCAGCAGACTCTAGATGATATCAGGAAGAAATTGAATAATACTGAGATAGCCAATATCAACATGGAATACATCCAAGGGTTGTAAAAGAACATAGCTCTGAATTAGTCAAACCAATACAGTTATAATTACCAATGGCATGGTACCACATGTCTGATAAAAAGCTATTTGGGTACTACTATGTAAAATGAAAAGCAGATCTCCTCCTGGAAGCTCTAGACCAGTAAGGCTGTATTGGTGGGCAAGCTATAAGAGATTATATTCCAATGTATATATTGCACATGAATGAAAATCAGCATTGTTTTAAGAAAAATCATGTAAAACTTGTCTAATTACTTTCTATGACCTAGATTTGGAGTTTGGCGTTAGCCGTGAAAACCAGCGTTAGAGGCTCCTAACGCTGGTTTTAGGCTACCGCCGGTATTTGGAGTCACTCAAAATAGGGTCTAACGCTCACTTTTCATCCGCGACTTTTCCATACCGCAGATCCCCTTACGTCAATTGCGTATCCTATCTTTTCAATGGGATCTTTCTAACTCTGGTATTTAGAGTCGTTTCTGAAGTGAGCGTTAGACATCTAACGACAAAACTCCAGCCGCAGGAAAAAAGTCAGTAGTTAAGAGCTTTCTGGGCTAACGCCGGTTTATAAAGCTCTCAACTACTGTACTCTAAAGTACACTAACACCCATAAACTACCTATGTACCCCTAAACCGAGGTCCCCCCACATCACCGACACTCGAATAATTTCTATTGGCAATAGAATGCAAGCTCAATCCGATCAGCCAATCGGATTGAACTTGATTCTGATTGGCTGATTCCATCAGCCAATCAGAATATTCCTACCTTAATTCCGATTGGCTGATAGAATCCTATCAGCCAATCGGAATTCGAGGGACGCCATCTTGGATGACGTCATTTAAAGGACCCGTCATTCGTCGTTCAGTCGTTGGCCAGGATGGATGTTCCGCGGTGGAGGTCTTGAGGATGCTGCCGCTTCGCTCCGGATGGATGCCGCTTGGATGAAAACTTCAATCGGATCATGGACCTCTTCAGCCCCCCGCTTGGGCTTGGATCAGGACATCGGAGGAGCTCTTCTGGACGGATCGGTGTGATACCCGGTGAGGTGAAGACAAGGTAGGATGATCTTCAGGGGCTTAGTGTTAGGTTTATTTAAGGGGGTTTGGGTTAGATTAGGGGTATGTGGGTGGTGGGTTGTAATGTTGGGGGGCTTGGGTATTGTATTTTTTTTTTTACAGGCAAAAGAGCTGTATTTCTTGGGGCATGCCCCGCAAAGGGCCCTGTTCAGGGCTGGTAAGGTAAAAGAGCTTTGAACTTTAGTAATTTAGAATAGGGTAGGGCATTTTTTTTATTTTGGGGGGCTTTGTTATTTTATTAGGGGGCTTAGAGTAGGTGTAATTAGTTTAAAATTGTTGTAATATTTTTCTTATGTTTGTAAATATTTTTTTATTTTTTGTAACAGTTCTTTTTTATTTTTTGTACTTTAGCTAGTTTATTTAATTGTATTTATTTGTAGCAATTGTATTTAATTAATTTATTGATAGTGTAGTGTTAGGTTAATTGTAGGTAATTGTAGGTAGTTTATTTAATTAATTTATTGATAGTCTAGTGTTAGGTTTTAATTGTAACTTAGGTTAGGATTTCTTTTACAGGTAAATTTGTAATTATTTTAACTATTTTAGCTATTAAATAGTTCTTAACTATTTAATAGCTATTGTACCTGGTTAAAATAAATACAAAGTTACCTGTAAAATAAATATAAATCCTAAAATAGCTATAATATAATTATAATTTATATTGTAGCTATATTAGGATTTATTTTACAGGTAAGTATTTAGCTTTAAATAGGAATAATTTATTTAATAAGAGTTAATTAATTTCGTTAGATTTAAATTATATTTAACTTAGGGGGGTGTTAGTGTTAGGGTTAGACTTAGCTTTAGGGGTTAATACATTTATTAGAATAGCGGTGAGCTCCAGTCGGCAGATTAGGGGTTAATGTTTGAAGTTAGGTGTCGGCGATGTTAGGGAGGGCAGATTAGGGGTTAATACTATTTATGATAGGGTTAGTGAGGCGGATTAGGGGTTAATAACTTTATTATAGTAGCGCTCAGGTCCGGTCGGCAGATTAGGGGTTAATAAGTGTAGGCAGGTGGAGGCGACGTTGTGGGGGGCAGATTAGGGGTTAATAAATATAATATAGGGGTCGGCGATGTTAGGGCAGCAGATTAGGGGTACATAAGGATAATGTAAGTAGCGGCGGTTTACGGAGCGGCAGATTAGGGGTTAATAATAATATGCAGGGGTCAGCGATAGCGGGGGCGGCAGATTAGGGGTTAATAAGTGTAAGGTTAGGGGTGTTTAGACTCGGGGTACATGTTAGAGTGTTAAGTGCAGACGTAGGAAGGGTTACTGCATAGCAAACAATGGGGCTGCGTTAGGAGCTGAACGCGGCTTTTTTGCAGGTGTTTGGTTTTTTTTCAGCTCAAACAGCCCCATTGTTTCCTATGGGGGAATCGTGCACGAGCACGTTTTTGAGGCTGGCCGCGTCCGTAAGCAACTCTGGTATCGAGAGTTGAAGCTGGGTTAAATGCTCTACGCTCCTTTTTTGGAGCCTAACGCAGCCTTTATGTGGTCTCTCAATACCAGAGTTATTTTTATGGTACGGCCAGAAAAAAGCCGGCGTTAGTTTTTTGGGTCGTTACCGACAAAACTCCAAATCTAGCCGTATGAGAGTTAGTAGGTGTCAGGGTGCCTTTGCAAGGTTGGTGCCTTACTGCAGTGATGGTTGGGATTGGCAGCCATTCCGTTAGAAGAGGATCTGCTACTGTCAGATCCAGGGGCCTTGCTAAATAATGTCAGGTTAGTGCTGCTGCTTCTCTGGATGCTCTGATGTTTATTCTATGCATACTTCATTTGCCTTAGCGATTTTTCTATCCTTTACCTGGAAGTATCCTTAGCCCTGTTCCTGGGGACAAGCATGAATGAGAGGTATTAAAAGGTCATCTCAGACTTTCATTCAGTGCTTGGTTATTCGTATGGAGACTGAAGCTTTTCTTATTCCTGGCCTGCTATCCTGATCTTGACCCTGGCAAAGGTTCTGAATTTTACTACCTGTCTGGCCCTTTTACTGTGATTCACTTTCTGAGGATTGATTTAGTGGTTTATAAACTTTGGAACTGTGTCCTGACCTTTACACATACCTTACCTTATCCTTCCGCTTTGATGCATGGTTTTGGACTGATCTTCTGATTCTAACCGCTGGTCTATATACAGATTATTATTAATACCTTATAGTAGGAACATAAATAAAGACAAATCAGTTGATGTGAAAAAAAAAATTTGATATATTGTCACATCTGAGTTTATTCCACAAAATTAATGAATTAAGAATAGTTGATGAACAACTGTCGGAATGTCAGAGATCAAATAGTTGTAGTAAATTGGACCATACTCCAATTGGAAAAAAAAAAGATTAAAGGGACATTATACACTTAATTTTTCTTTGCATAAATGTTTTGTAGATGATCCATTTATATAGCCTATACAGTTTCTTTCTAAAAATTTTTTTTACAGTTTTGCTTATTTTTAAACAACATTGCTCTGTTTTTCAGATTCCTAAACAAACCCCAAAGTTTTAGGAGAATACTGATGAATACCTACTCCAGCTTGCTCCTGTAAAGGGTCTTTCATATGCAAACGAAGTGGGGAGTGTCTGCTATTCCCCACTTACAGTGGGTGTTCCAGTAACCTTTTTAACTAAAGGGCTATAAAATGAATAATGGGAATGTGAAATTTAAGCAATGAAGGAATGTTAGCCAGAGTGGTTTTGCTTGCTCTAGAAAAGAGTCACTTGACATGTGATATAATTACGTTAAGAATATATGGATTCACGGTTCATACAGAGAGTTGGTAGGAGCACTGCTTATTCTAAGGAAACTGTTTGTGACAAGAGGTCACACGTTAAGGCCAGAGGAAAGGAGAATTAAGCTCAAGCAATGAAAACAGTTTTTCACTGCAAGAGCAATTCAAATTATTGAACTATTTGCCTGAGGGGGTAGTTACTGCCAATAGAGTAGATCATTTATATATTACTATAAAGGGTTCAGATATATTTTTGGTTTAAAACAGAATTCAATGTTATGGGTAGGCTTTTAAAACGTATTAGTGTCAGTTCACTTAGCAGTTTTTAATAATTTAAACAGATCAAAAAGGATCTGCAAAGAATGAATTCAATAAACTTCTGTATTCATTTAAAATCATAGTACAGGTAGCCCTCAGTTTACGCTGGGGTTAGGTTCCAGAAGCAATGGTTGTAAATCGAAACCGTTGTAAATTGAAACCCAGTTTATAATATAAGTCAATGGGAAGTGAGGGAGATAGGTTCCAGGCCCCTCTCAAAATTGTCATAAGTAACACCTAATACATTATTTTTAAAGCTTTGAAATGAGGACTGCAAATGCTAAACAGCATTATAAACCTAATAAAATAATCACACAACACAGAGTTCACTTGCATTTTTCTGCAAACAGTTCTTTCTATGCATTTCAATCTGGACTGCTTTATAGACAGGAAGATCTTGTTCCTTTGAAATCTGCTCGATAGCTCAGGTCTGGTTAAACTGATTAATTTCAGCTGACTTGGCTTTGCTGCAACACAAGTGGACAGATCCACCTACTGGCTATTTTAATAAATGCACTGCTTCTCAATGCTTTTCAATAGCAGTCACATGACTGGAAAAAAAGGTTGTTATTCTGAAACGGTGTAAATTGAACCGTTGTAAAACGAGGGCCACCTGTATATGTTACAATGATACTACGTTTTTTCTTAATGATAAGGAAGCAATATGTTCTGCTGTTGCCGTGCCCAAACATTCTGCAATAACAGAAGTGTTAATTTGTTTTTGTTTTTACTATTTCAAGGGAAAACTTCTACATGAAGTTGTTTCAAACATTTGCATTATGGGCTAGAAAGGTAAAAGTCATACAGTTTTTACCCCAGCATTTAAAAGTATTAAATATTTGAAAAACTTATTTTAGTAGAAAATGAACAATAATGATTCAGCTTTACAAAAGATTTTTCTATAATACACAAGTAAGGCAAGGACAGTGTTTCTTTATAAAGTTAAATATCAATATTATGTCTTACTGAAAAATCTATTTAATTCAGTGATCCTCTATTAGAACTAAATGTGAATAGTGTTATTTTCTTTTTGAGACTCACTTAATAAATGTTTTTCTAGCTTTACCAGTTTATTATTATTTTGTCTTGTACTGTAGTCAGATTTAAAAGTGTTCTTTCATTGCAGGCTGGTTTATAGAAGAAAAAAAAAAGTTTTTTATTCCAATTCTGTTAGAAGAGTTTTAGTCTAAGGTGACGAGGCTTCAAATTTCAGGCCAAACTAAAAATTAGAAAATAATTAGAAAATCGTTATTAGTGACATTTTTTTTTTTTTTTTTTTCCCTCAAAAGTTTTTATTGAGACAAACGGTACAGTTAAGAACCTGGAGATAGGTTTACATGACAATTTAATTCAATATTGGTGTACAGAGTTCTTGCAAATATAAACATTATAAGCAATAAAAGGACTTTTATGTAAGTTATACTGAGAATGTGGTATGGAGAAGTATGAAAATAAGGTTCTCCTATATAAGACTTCATTGTCTCATTTTCTATATATAAGGTATAAAATATTATATCATGGATAGTTATATCCGTTATATAGAGAGGTCTGAATTGTCCCTGTATAAAGTCAATATCATTTGCATAGGGTGTAGAGGTTTCAAACCTTAAAAGGTATGACCCAGGGGGAGGTAGGGAAGAGGAAAAAAAAAGGGGGGGGGACAATGATAACTATCCTTAAGGCTGTGGTTCCATTTTTAAAGTCTATTCTGGGAATTTTGCGAGCCATGGGGCCCAGGTTGCTGTGAAAAAATATACTTTGTTTAAGACCCTGTGAGAGTATTGCTCCATTTGTCTGATAAACTTTATAATGGATAAAATCTGTGAAAAGGAGGGTGGTTCTCTATTTCTCCTACATTGGTGTGTCCGGTCCACGGCTTCATCCTTACTTGTGGGATATTTTCATTCCCTACAGGAAGTGGCAAAGAGAGCACACAGCAAAGCTGTCCATGTAGCCCCCCTCTAGCTCCGCCCCCCAGTCATTCTCTTTGCCGCTCTGTACAAGTAGCATCTCCACGGGGGTGGTAAAGAGTATGTGGTGTTAGTTGTAGTTTTTTATTTCTTCTATCAAGAGTTTGTTATTTTAAAATAGTGCCGGTTTGTACTATTTACTCTACAACAGAAAGTGATGAAGATTTCTGTTAAAAAGAGGAGTATGATTTTAGCACCAGTAACTAAAATCCATTGCTGTTCCCATGCAGGACTGTTGAAACCAGAGAACTTCAGTTGGGGGGAACAGTTTGCAGGCTTATCTGCTTCAGGTATGATCAGTCACTTTTCTAACAAGACCAAGTAATGCTAGAAGACATTTCCCTTCTGGGATAGGTAAGCCATTTTCTTAGACTCAGTAACAGAATTAAGGCTTATAACTTGGGCTCTATGCTGGTTGACACTATTGTGGGCTAAGTCGTTTGATTTTTAACATGTTTATGTGACATTTGGAGTGTTTTTCAAACTTTGAAACACTTTTGGGGAATTTTATTTGTGCCTGGCAGCCGTTTAGACACCTAATCTTGTCAGAAAAGGCCCCTTCACTCTGGAATGCAGAGGGAGGAGGCCTCATTTTCGCGCCTCAGTTGCGCAGTTACTTTTCACTAGGCAGTTCATGCAGCTTCACGTGGAAGGTCCAGAGGCTTGGAAAAGGACTTCAGAGAGGCTTATTACTGTTTTGAATAACCCCTAAGGAAAGTAAACGCTGCAGCAGAGACTGTGGCAGGGGACTGTAGTGTGTTTAACCGGTTAATTGTTATTTTAGTTCCGGTTTGGGCATTTAAGGGTTAATTTGCCTGAAAATTGGTGTGCAATACTTTCAAAGCATTAAGACACTGTGGTGAAAATTTCATAAAGATCGGATATTTCTTTGATGTTTTTCTGACGTTTCAGTAATAAAGTGTGCCCTTTTATTATTTAAAGAGACAGTAACGGTTCTGTATAAAATAACTTTTATTGCTTTAAAGATCTGCCTAAGTCTGTTTAACATGTCTGTGCCTTCAGATAGCCTATGTTCTGTGTGTATGGAGGCCAAGGTGGTTCCCCCATTAAATGTATGTGCGAATTGTGCCATAGCGTCCAAACAGATTAAGGACAGTACTGTCACATTTAATAATGTTGCCCAAGATGATTCTTTAAATGAAGGTAGTGGGGATAGTTCATCATCCTCTCCTTCTGTGTCAACACCAGCTTTGCCCGCGCAAGCGATACCTAGTACATCTAGCGCGCCAATGGCTGTTACTATGCAGCAATTAGCAGCAGTAATGGATAATTCTCTAGCAGCCTTTTTATCCAAACTGCCAGCTTTTCCTAGAAAGCGTGATTGCTCAGTTTTAAATACAGAGGATGAGCAAGCAGGCGCAGAAGATAATTTATCTGTTATGCCCTCAAATCAATCTGAGTTGGCAGTGAGGGAGGGCCTGTCCGAGGGAGAAATTTCTGACTCAGGAAAAATTTCTCAGCAGGCAGAGCCTGATATCGTTGCATTTAAATTTAAGCTAGAACATCTCCGTGCTCTGCTTAAGGAGGTGCTAGCTACACTTGATGATTGTGATCCTTTGGTGATTCCAGAAAAATTATGCAAAATGGACAAATTTTTAGAGGTCCCAGTGCACCCTGATGCGTTTCCGATACCCAAGAGGGTGGCGGATATAGTGACTAAGGAGTGGGAGAAGTCAGGGGTGCCTTTTGTTCCCCCTCCTATATTTAAGAAAATGTTCCCCATTGTCGACCCCAGAAGGGACGCATGGCAAACGGTCCCTAAGGTAGAGGGGGCAGTTTCAACGTTAGCTAAGCGCACAAATATTCCAATAGAGGACAGTTGCGCTTTCAAATATCCTATGGATAAAAAATTAGAAGGATTGCTTAAGAAAATTTTTGTTCAGCAAGGTTTCCTTCTTCAACCAATTTCGTGCATTATTCCTGTCGGCGTCTTTTTGGTTCGATGAACTAGAAAATTCGCTCCAGAAGGAGACTCCATATGATGAGGTCATGGACAGAATTCACACACTAAAGTTGGCTAATTCCTTTATTTTGGATGCCGCTTTTCAATTAGCTAAATTAGCGGCTAAAAATTCAGGTTTTGCAATAGTGGCGCGCAGGGCGCTTTGGCTAAAATCTTGGTCTGCGGATGTGTCGTCCAAAACAAAATTGTTTAATATTCCTTTCAAAGGTAAGACCCTATTCGGGCCAGAATTGAAGGAGATTATTTCAGACATCACTGGGGGAAAGGGCCATGCCCTTCCACAGGATAGGCCTTTCAAAGCAAAAAATAAGTCTAATTTTCGTTCCTTTCGCAATTTCAGGAACGGACCGGCTTCTAACTCTGCAGCCTCTAGACAAGAGGGTAACACTTCCCAGCCCAAACCAGCAATGGGAGTGATACACCCAGTCCCAAAAGCAGAACAAGGACTGGGTTTTTACTCCAACCTGTTTGTAGTTCCCAAAAAGGAGGGAACGTTCAGGCCAATTCTGGACTTAAAGATCCTAAACAAATTCCTCAAAGTTCCATCATTCAAAATGGAAACAATTCGAACAATTTTACCAATGATCCAGGAGGGTCAATACATGACTACCGTGGACTTAAAGGATGCATACCTGCATATTCCTATCCACAAAAGTCACCATCAGTTCCTAAGGTTCGCCTTTCTGGACAAGCATTACCAGTTCGTGGCACTTCCTTTCGGGTTGGCCACCGCTCCCAGAATTTTCACAAAGGTGCTAGGGTCCCTTCTAGCGGTACTAAGACCGCGGGGCATTGCAGTAGCACCTTACCTAGATGACATATTAATACAGGCGTCGTCCTTTCACAGAGCCAAGGCTCATACGGATATTGTTCTGGCCTTTCTAAGGTCTCACGGGTGGAAGGTGAACATAGAAAAGAGTTCTCTGTCCCCGGTCACAAGGGTTCCCTTCCTGGGAACAATAATAGACTCGGTAGAAATGAAAATCTTTCTGACGGAGGTCAGGAAGTCAAAACTTTCAAATGCTTGTCGAGTTCTTCATTCCATTCCTCAGCCGTCTGTGGCTCAGTGCATGGAGGTAATCGGTCTAATGGTTGCGGCAATGGACATAGTCCCGTTTGCCAGAATTCATCTAAGACCACTGCAATTGTGCATGTTCAGACAGTGGAATGGGGATTATGCAGACTTGTCTCCCCAGATACAAATGGACCAGGAAACCAGAGACTTGCTCCTCTGGTGGTTGTCTCAGGATCACCTGTCTCAGGGAATGAGTTTCCGCAGACCAGAGTGGATCATTGTCACGACCGACGCCAGTCTCTTAGGCTGGGGCACGGTCTGGGACTCCCTGAAAGCTCAGGGTCTATGGTCTCGGGAAGAATCTCTTCTCCCGATAAACATTTTGGAACTGAGAGCGATATTCAATGCGCTCCTGGCTTGGCCTCAGCTAGCAAAGGCCAAATTCATAAGATTTCAGTTGGACAACATGACGACTGTAGCGTACATCAATCATCAGGGAGGAACAAAGAGTTCCCTGGCGATGAGAGAAGTATCCAAGATCATCAAATGGGCGGAGGATCACTCCTGCCATCTATCTGCTATTCACATCCCAGGAGTAGACAACTGGGAGGCGGATTATTTGAGTCATCAGACTTTCCATCCGGGGGGGGGGGAACTTCACCCGGAGGTCTTTGCTCAGTTAACTCAACTATGGGGCATTCCAGATATGGATCTGATGGCGTCTCGTCAGAACTCCAAGGTTCCACGATATGGGTCCAGGTCCAGGGATCCCAAGGCGACATTAGTAGATGCATTAGTGGCGCCTTGGTCGTTCAATCCACCTTATGTTTTTCCACCGTTTCCTCTCCTTCCCAGGCTAGTAGCCAGGATCAAACAGGAGAGGGCTTCAGTGATTCTAATAGCTCCTGCATGGCCACGCAGGACTTGGTATGCAGACCTGGTGAATATGTCATCGGCTCCACCATGGAAGCTACCTTTGAGACAGGACCTTCTAGTTCAGGGTCCATTCGAACATCCAAACCTAGCTTCTCTGCAACTGACTACTTGGAAATTGAACACTTGATTCTATCTAAGCGTGGGTTTTCAGAATCTGTTATAAATACTCTGGTTCAGGCCAGAAAGCCTGTGACCAGGAAAATTTACCATAAGATATGGCAAAAATATCTCTGTTGGTGCGAATCCAAGGGTTACTCATGGAGTAAAATTAGGATTCCAAGAATACTTTCCTTTCTCCAAGAGGGTTTGGAGAAAGGCCTGTCAGCTAGTTCTCTAAAAGGACAGATATCTGCTCTGTCTGTCTTGTTGCACAAACGTCTGGCAGCCGTGCCAGATGTTCAAGCGTTTGTACAGGCGTTAGTCAGAATCAAGCCTGTCTACAGACCTGTGACTCCTCCATGGAGTCTAAACTTAGTTCTTTCAGTTCTTCAAGGGGTTCCGTTTGAACCTTTACATTCCATAGATATTAAGTTACTATCCTGGAAAGTTCTGTTTTTGGTTGCTATTTCTTCTGCTAGAAGAGTTTCTGAATTGTCTGCTTTGCAGTGTACTTCACCCTATCTGGTGTTCCATACAGATAAGGTAGTTTTACGTACCAAGCCTGGTTTTCTTCCAAAGGTGATTTCCAACAGGAATATTAACCAGGAAATAGTTGTTCCTTCTCTGTGTCCGAATCCAGTTTTGAAAAGGAACGTTTGTTACATAACCTAGATGTGGTTCGTGCTTTAAAATTCTATTTAGAAGCAACTAAGGATTTCAGACAGACATCATCCTTGTTTGTCGTCTATTCTGGTAAGAGGAGAGATCAGAAAGCTACTGCTACCTCTCTTTCCTTTTTTTCTAAAAAGCATCATCCGATTGGCTTATGAGACTGCCAGATGGCAGCCTCCTGAACGAATTACAGCTCACTCTACTAGAGCTGTGGCTTCCATATGGGCCTTCAAGAATGAGGCTTCTGTTGAACAGATCTGTAAGGCAGCGACGTGGTCTTCTCTGCATACATTTGCCAAATTTTACAAATTCGATACTTATGCTTCTTCGGAGGCTATTTTTGGGAGAAAGGTTTTGCAAGCAGTGGTGCCTTCCGTTTAGGTTACCTGACTTGCTCCCTCCCTTCATCCGTGTCCTAAAGCTTTGGTATTGGTTCCCACAAGTAAGGATGAAGCCGTGGACCGGACACACCAATGTAGGAGAAAACAGAATTTATGTTTACCTGATAAATTTCACGCCCTGGCTTTTAGTCAGGTTTAAAATTTTTGTTTTTGTACACTACAGTCACCACTGCACCCTATGGTTCTCCTTTTTCTCCTAACCCGTCGGTCGAATGACCGGAGCTAGAGGGGGGCTATATGGACAGCTTTGCTGTGTGCTCTCTTTGCCACTTCCTGTAGGGAATGAGAATATCCCACAAGTAAGGATGAAGCCGTGGACCGGACACACCGTAGGAGAAAGAAATTTATCAGGTAAACATAAATTCTGTTTTTTCCAGGACTTATCTACGGCTAGTTTAGTAGCCATAAAGAGGTAGATCGTCAGAGCTTCTGTTGGTGGGCTTAAATTTGGTGTTTGCATGTGTAATAAGCCACAGATCTGCAGGGGGCGGCATTGCACAAGCAGTTCTGGTGAACTGTCGGCATTCAGCGGTCTGTCGGACATGATACGATACAGCGTATCATGTCGGACATACATTTGTAAATCTACCCCTGTTTCTCAATTGAATTTTTAGACTTTTTGATTTCTAATCTCAGAATTGTTGAAAACACAGTTTTATTTGTTTCAAGTGACCTTTTTATTATCATTGTTAAAGGCACATGTTAAAATATGTTTTATTTGATAAAATGTAAAAAAATATAGTTTAAGTACATTTTTAAGTACATTTTTAAGTATATTTTCTCTTGTAAGGTGTATCCAGTCTACGGATCATCCATTACTTGTGCAATATTCTCATTCCCAACAGGAAGTTGCAAGAGTACACCCACAGCAGAGCTGTTATATAGCTCCTCCCCTAACTGCCATACCCAGTCATTCTCTTGCAACTCTCAACAAGCATGGAGGTAGTAAGAGAGAGTGGTGAAATATAGTTATTTTTTTTCTTCAATCAAAAGTTTGTTATTTTTAAATGGTACCGGAGTTGTACTATTTTATCCCAGGCAGTAAATAGAAGAAGAATCTGCCTGAGTTTTCTATGATCTTAGCAGGTTGTAACTAAGATCCATTGCTGTTCTCACATTTGTCTGAGGAGAGGAGTAACTTCAGCGGGAGAATGGCGTGCAGGTTACTCTGCTATGAGGTATGTGCAGTTACAATTTTTTCTAGAAATGGAAATGCTAGAAAATGCTGCTGATACCGGATTAATGTAAGTTAAGCCTGAATACAGTGATTTAATAGTGACTGGTATCATGCTTACTTTCAGAGGTAATACCCTTATAAAATTGCAATATAAAACGTTTGCTGGCACGTTTAATTGTTTTTATATATGCACAGCCTCACCTGCCAAATGAAGGAAAAGGGTTTTTTTATTAATCAATTTAAAAAAAATTATGTATACAATCTTGTTAGAGCGATATGCATTGGAAATACATGTTGCGCAATGAGGTAGAGGCAGTGAGCTCTTCAGCTGGCCTGCATTGCGCATCATGGATAGCTTGTATGAGCTGCGGGAGTTAGCGCCACCCTGTGGTGCTTATGCTACGGCCCATAGGCTCCCAGTAGAGGCTTTTCTTCAAGCAGCCTCGAACCAATCAGAGCCGTGCTGGTGCAAAATGCCAATAAGAGAGCTCAGAGTCAATGTAGCATCATCATGTGACTATCTCTGAGCTCTTACTCTTGTGGAGGAGGTGTGTTCCAGCGCTCACTGGCGGGACAATGTGTCTGAAGATTGCAGAGAAACAGCTTTAACCTAGTGGGAGTCATGTGTTAGAGTGTGGATGAAGCTGACTGCCGATGGGGACAGAGATGAAGCAAGCTAAGACATTGAGAGCAGAGCTGCTGAGCCTGAGAGAAGAACTGAAGGACCTACCACAGTCTGGTGAAAACGGTAAGTATATCATTATTTTTTATTTTTTTTCAAGGTGTTACTCTGTCATGATGATCATCCCAATCCCATGCTCAAATTCCACACAGATAATTTGCAGCACTGGGCATCTCAGGGCTCTGCAAGTAAATTTACAAACCCTGCTACGGCTGCTTCCTTCCCATGTCCCCCTTCCGCCCCCACCTCGCAACTGGGATCAATTTGAATGTTCTCCCTTCCTCACAAATCTTTCGCCCATTTGTCCTATGCCAGCATGGTGCAGTGTCAGCTGCTAACAAGTAACAACTTAGTAAATGTAAAAGTATTTGCACTAAGACCTCATGATCTGACCTAAACATGTGCCGTTATGGGGAACTCATTTACTATCCTAGCTATGCTCTCTCCTGCAGAAGCCAATCAATCAGGCAGCATGTCGCACGCTGCTGACCTGGAAGATAAGTCCCTTGCATGGTGTGTTCTGCCGTGCACGGCTGAGTGAGTAATATTCTCCCTCACATTTTTGTTAATCATCATTCCTCCTGCTGCTTATTTCAATCTATGGTGGGTAAACAAAGAAAAACTATCCCTTCAACATTCCTGTTTCCCTGATCTCTTTATTAACTCTTTGGGTGCTAGAGGGATTTACAGTCATTATTTAAAGCCAATTCTTTTTTCTCATTGCTGTAAATATGAATAGCATATTTTTAATTATCTATTACAATGCCATGTAATATATGTATACTTTAATAGCATAATTTTTTTATATCTCTGTATTTATACTATGTGTGTGTGTCATATACTGTATATATATACACACACACTAGCTTAGCATGCTTGTTATTAGAGTATTAAGGCTTATCATCATACAATTATACAATTCAGCATGCTTATTTTATGTATAGGTACTCTTCAGTTCAACATTATACTACTCAGAATGTGTTCAACAGGTTGTTTTTGTGTGCAAATATTCTGTTAAATACACTAAGGGCTTATTTCTCAATTAAATAATTTATTTTAAGATACCCATGCCTGCATAGCTTGTTTGTGACAGAAACCCTGAAGTGTCTGGATGTTGAGAAGTGTAGCCTTGGAGGCCAGAGGTTAGCAGAGCTGTTTAAATAGGACATTACAAATCACTTTGAAAGTTTACAGAGTGTCTGTTCAGAGGAATTGATCCCATTTAACCCTTTAGAACAAATTATGAGGCCAGCATGTGTTGAAGTACATTAAATGGAAACAAAATTTCACTGTTGATTAAACCTTTCCAATTTTTCACTTTCACTCTGTCACCTTAGTCTATGCACCCCCCCCCCTTCATTTTTATGTGCCTCTGTCTGATGTATCTGCTTTATGGTTACCCAGTGTCACTATCTCTACATCCTGTGTCACTATGCTTTTTTTTTATACCCAAAAAAACTTTTAGAAAACCTGATGCTTTGGTGTCTTTGTGTGATGGGAATTTATGAACAGCGAAACCCTGTGCATGGCTTTATGAGTATGTGTGTGCATGTATGAGTGTGCATGTGTGTGTGAGTATGTGTGTGCATGTATGTGTGTGCATGTGTGTATGAGTGTGCATGTATGAGTGTGCATGTGTGTATAAGTGTGTAAGTCTATGTGAGTGTGTATGTGTGTAAGTGTGTCTGTGTTATGTATATATGTATGTGAGTGTGTGTTTTGTATGTATGTGAGGATGTGTGTAAGTGAGTGTGTGTATGTTATGTATGCATATGAGTGTGTGAGGTAAGTATGTA
The DNA here is from genome assembly GCF_027579735.1 of Bombina bombina. Taxonomy (NCBI): domain Eukaryota; kingdom Metazoa; phylum Chordata; class Amphibia; order Anura; family Bombinatoridae; genus Bombina; species Bombina bombina. The sequence goes on along the minus strand of NC_069504.1, from coordinate 1,028,502,390 downwards.
TGTATGTGAGTGTGTGGGTCATATATATATATATATATATAAAGTGTGTGCCTGAGTGTGTGTGTGTTATGTATTTATGTGAATGTGTGTGTCATATATATGAGTGTGTGTGTGAGTGTGTTTGTGTTATGTATGTGTGTGTGTGCAGCCCCAAGAGTAGTAGTTAGCAGTCCAAAAATATTGAGGTAATATCACTGTCTAATTTCAGACACTATTATCTGTATAAGTTATGCTTATTTGCGGTGTCCGGCTATACTGATGCCATGGGGTTAGATTTCATAGCCAGCCAGTGCCTCACCATCCACTGACTTCACTGCACGTCACTGATTGGGGCCTAGTTTTTTCCACATGGCTGGCTTAAATTTTGCCTAGAAACAGTTTCCTGAGGCTTTCCACTGTTGTAGTATGAGTGGGAGGGGCCTATTTTAGCGCTTTTTTTGCGCAGTTAAAATTACAGACTGAGACATCCAGCTTCCCTCAGAAGTCCCCTGAATGCTATAGGACATCTCTAAAGGGCTCAAAGGCTTTCCAAAGTCGTTTATTGGGGAAGGGAGGGCCACAGCAGAGCTGTGGCAGTTTGTTGTGACTGTTACAAAACGTCTATATCGTTTTTTTTATCCATTTTTTTAACTAAGGGGTTAATCATCCATTTGCAAGTGGGTACAATGCTCTGTTAGCTTATTACATACACTGTAAAAAATTTCGTTTGATTTACTGCCTTTTTTCACTGTTTTTCAAATTTTGATAAAATTTGTTTCTCTTAAAGGCACAGTACCGTTTTTTATATTTGCTTGTTAACTTGATTTAAAGTGTTTTCCAAGCTTGCTAGTCTCATTTCTAGTCTGTACAAACATGTCTGACATAGAGGAAACTCCTTGTTCATTATGTTTAAAAGCCATGGTGGAACCCCCTCTTAGAATGTGTACCAAATGTACTGATTTCACTTTAAACAATAAAGATCATATTCTCTCTTTAAAAAATTTATCACCAGAGGAATCTGACGAGGGGGAAGTTATGCCGACTAACTCTCCCCACGTGTCAGATCCTTTGACTCCCGCTCAAGGGATTCACACTCAAATGGTGCCAAGTACATCTAGGGCGCCCATAGCGATTACTTTACAAGACATGGCGGCAGTCATGGATAATACACTGTCAGCGGTATTAGCCAGACTACCTGAATTTAGAGGTAAGCGAGATAGCTCTGGGGTTAGACGAAATGCAGAGCATACTGACGCTTTAAGAACCATGTCTGATACTGCCTCACAATATGCAGAAGCTGAAGAAGGAGAGCTTCAGTCTGTGGATGATGTTTCTGACTCAGGAAAGATACCTGATTCTGATATTTCTAGATTTAAATTTAAGCTTGAACACCTCCACGTGTTGCTCAGGGAGGTTTTAGCTGCTCTGAATGACTGTGATACAATTGCAGTGCCAGAGAGATTGTGTAGACTGGATAAATACTATGCAGTGCCGGTGTGTACTGATGTTTTTCCAATACCTAAAAGGTTTACAGAAATTATTAATAAGGAATGGGATAGACCAGGTGTGCCGTTCTCTCCCCCTCCTATTTTTAGAAAAATGTTTCCAATAGACGCCACCACACGGGACTTATGGCAGACAGTCCCTAAGGTGGAGGGAGCAGTTTCTACTCTAGCAAAGCGTACTACTATCCCTGTCGAGGACAGTTGTGCTTTTTTAGATCCAATGGATAAAAAATTAGAAGGTTACCTTAAGAAAATGTTTATTCAACAAGGTTTTATCCTACAGCCCCTTGCATGCATTGCTCCTGTCACTGCTGCTGCGGCGTTCTGGTTTGAGTCTCTGGAAGAGGCTTTACAGGTAGCGACTCCATTGGATAACGTACTTGGCAAGCTTAGAGCACTTAAGCTAGCCAATTCTTTTGTTTCTGATGCCATTGTTCATTTGACTAAACTAACGGCTAAGAATTCTGGTTTTGCTATACAGGCGCGCAGGGCGCTATGGCTTAAATCATGGTCAGCTGAAGTGACTTCAAAATCTAAGCTGCTTAACATTCCCTTCAAGGGACAGACCCTATTCGGGCCTGGTTTGAAGGAGATTATTTAAAAATGGATATATAAGAAACTGCGCCTGGAATCTAATCTTAAAACTCCTTCACAGGTAATCTTCCCTATAATTACTGTATACAATTACAAAGTGACAGAACAATATGGAGTAAAGGAGCGCTGTGAGCTAAATAAGATAGTCTGGAGACCTCTATACAGTTTTAACAATAGTACATTTATTTAAAACATGAATAAAAATATATAATGCATTGGTATATGTTAGGGACGTCTCCCTGGATTTAAAATAAACAATGTTGTGTTATATAAAAACAATACAATATTAAGCGTTTTGGGTGATCTTTCTAAATAATTCCACCTTTCTAATTTTATTAACCTATTCCACCTTAGTAATATGGTGCCGCAGTTGTAGTGTTTTTTTTTCCCTCAGTATTGCTGTTTTCAATCACAAAGTAACAATGTCTCTCTTCATAATTCAATAAATTGTAATTATGTAATTCACTTGTCTTTACACTGTCTTTTGGTGTTTTCTATAACTTGTAGACTTGGCTGTAATATAGATAGTTCTATTTATGTATAAGGATGGGCTTACCGGGTCTTCTGACACATCTGTGTCCGATGGAATTGAGATGGTTCTTACCGGGGTATGTTTTCTGCCTTTCCTCTTTGTATAAAGCAGGTTTCTTTGGTATCAAAACCTGGACCACGCTCTTTGGTATCGAAACCTGGACATGGCTCCTGCGTGTATGGGTTTCTTTTATGCTGCCGGCTTGAAGCAACTTTTAACCCTGCAGTTTGGGTTCTGTGTTTCCCGGGCAGCCTCCTGAAACAGGTATTCGCGATGCACGCCTCCAGCGCGTGTATGGGAACTCGGACTTGAATTCACAAACGGCCGTTTGTTTTAAACTTTCTTTCCCTCTGCTTCTTTCAAAGTAGGGTGAGTTTAATAGGTGTCCAGTTCTTTATAGTGTAGAGAACGTCTACGCATTTCGCCAATAGGCTTTATCAAGACGGATGAAGTTGGTTGTTACACCGGCATTTTAAAAAGCCCTCCTTTCATTTTTATTGGTTGATAGGTATTCTGTTCTGATAGGTGTCTTTAAAAAGGTGGATTTCTCTGATTTCTTTAAGGTGGAATTTTTTTGCTTCTTTCTTTGTTACTTTATAAGAGCTTTAGATATCCCATGTTTGCGACTTTGTATAAGGTGGAATATTTTTACTTTTTTCTTGTTAATCTATATAATCTTTCTGTATTTGATATATTTGACTTTTTCAACAATATCTAAAATCTGGAATTCTTATCTTATGGTGGAATTATCAACCTTCTATTTTATATGGTGATTATAAATACCTATATTCCTTTCTTATTGTACTAAACGTTTTGTATATATGTAGAAGAATTAACGATCTGTTTTAAACGAATATTTCACTTCTAATTTATTATTCTTTGTATGAATTTCAACATATATGAGTTTTTAAACAGAGTTATTTTGTTCTTTTGTTTTATTATTGACCTGTGTAGCATATTATTTTTTATTATTGCATATGTGTTTATATAGAGGTATATTATTTTCTATATTTCTCCACTTTTTCATAATATGTTTTTATTTCCTTATCAGTTTGTTTAACTCTTCATAGATGACTTCTCATTCATAAAGTTTAGAATATTTCAGAGATATGGAGACTTTTTTATTAAAAAAGTTTAATCTATAATGTACTGTATTTTCATGTATTCTACAAATGAATTTTTGTCTATGACAAAAGAAACGGGGATAAATCTAATTCTGAGTTTAAGCCCGCAGGGTAGAGGGTTTGCATGTTGTAAATTAGCTCTGTTTCTGTTCTTAGCAGTTTTTCTTCAAAATTACTCCCTCTCCATTCGGGTTTGAGCTTTTTTATGCCCCAAAACATGAAATTTTTCAGATTATTATTGTGTATTTCCCTAAAGTGGGTGTATAGGTGTGTTTCTAGGTTTCCTTTGTCTATGCATGATAAATGTTCGCGTATGCGTTCCCTTAGGGTCCTGGTGGTCTCCCCTATATATTGTAAATTACATGTACATTGTATAATGTAGATGACACCCTTATCCTGACATCTTATGGTTTCTTTTATGTGATGTATTAAACCATTTTTATTGGATTTAATATTCTTACGCTTGCTACTGTATTTGCAAGATCTACAGCCAAAACAGGGGTAGAAACCGGCTAGTTTATTGCCTAGTAAATCTTTTTCTAATATGGAATTCGTTTTAATCTGTCTGAACTCACTGGGAGCTAGTATTTTTTTGAAATTTTTTGCTTTTTTGAAAATTATTTTTGGATTATCTGTCATTTTTTCGCCTATGAGGGGATCTGTTTGGACTAGATGCCAGTGTTTTTTCAATATTTTTTGTAAAGTGTAGTGATCACAATTGTAATCAGTTATTAGTGCAATATTGAATTTATTCTCCTTCTCTTCTTTATTGTCCATTCTATCAGAATTTGTATTTTTATATGTAAGTAGACTTTTTCTTTCTTTTTGATCTACTTGTTCCTTTGCCTTTCTTATTGTCTCTATATTATATCCTCTGTCAGTGAATTTTTTTCTCAAGTATCTCAATTTGTTCTAGATAATCTGACATTTTTGTGCAATTATGCTTTATCCTGAGGTACTGACCTTTGGGGATATTTTCCTTCCATTTATTTAAATGGCAGCAATTGAAATGTATTAGGTTGTTTGCGTCTACTTTTTTGAAGTGTGTTTTAGTGATTATTTCTTTTTCTATAATTTCAATATCCAGATCTAGGAATGTTATTTTTTCCTTACTGGTGATATGTGTGAAATTAATTCCTATATCATTATTGTTCATGTCTAAAATGAATTTATTTAACTCTATAGATGTCCCCTTCCATACAAAGATGATGTCATCAATGTACCTCTTATAGAGCACGAGATTTGCGCCGAGCTCATGTTGGGATATAAATTCTTCTTCCCATTTTCCCAAGAATAAATTTGCATAGCTCGGCGCAAATCTCGTGCCCATAGCAGTTCCTCTTGTTTGAAGATAGAATTTTTTGTTAAAAGAAAAATAATTCTGATTCAAAATAAAATTAACACCTTTAATTATAAATTCTTTTTGTTCTTGATTTAGTGTTTTATCCCTAGTCATGTACATTTCAGCTGCTTTTGTGCCTAGATGATGTTGAATGCTTGTGTATAAAGATGAAACATCACACGTGCCAATCAGATAGTTCTCTTTCCATTCTAGATTATTAAGGATTTGTAATATGTCCGTGGTGTCTTTAAGGTAAGAAGGTAAAGTTTTTACATATTTTTGCAAAAAATTGTCGATGTATTGTGATAAGTTTGCAGTTATAGACCCTATTCCAGATATTATGGGCCTACCAGGTGGATTTGTGAGATCTTTATGTAGTTTTGGCAGGTAATAGAACACAGGTATTTTGGGGTATTTGGGACAGAGAAACTCAAATTCTTTTTTAAGAATTTTATTCTTACTTTGGGCTTCTTTTAGTAAATTTGTTAATTTATTTTGAAACTTTTTTGTTGGATCCATTTTAATTTCTTGATAGGTATCTATATCTCCTAGGAGTCTATTGGCCTCATTGATGTAACTTGTTGTGTCTAAAAGAACTATGCCTCCTCCCTTATCCGCAGCCTTAATTGTCAGTTCTTTGTCTTTTTGTAGGTTTAGTATTATTGTATTTTCTTTTTTAGACAGGTTTCTTGGTCTATATTTATTATGTTTTAATTTTGCAATATCATTTTGTACTAATTTTTCAAAAAGCTTGAGGTTTCTCCCTTTTTCATTAGTTGGGTAGAATTTTGATTTCAATTTGAAATTTGTAAGTTTTATTTCTGGGGTTGTTCTTTCTGTGGTTATTGTGGTTATTCTATTTGAAGTTAATTGTCTTTCTATTGGGTTTTTTGCAAAAAACCTTTTTAAGGTTAGTTTTCGAACAAATTGACTGATGTGTATATGTGTGTTGAATTTATTCATTTTGGCTGTGGGGGCGAAGCTTAGACCTAATTGCAACACTTTTTCCTCATCTTTTGTCAGTGTTTTACTGCTCAAATTAAAAATCCCTATTGTAGTGTTTACTTTGTTTTCTTGACATTTTCTGTTGTTGTTGATCTCCCTCCTCTTGTTCCTCTCTGTTTCTTTTTCTTAATGGTGGTGCTTTTAGTGCCAATTGATTTTGTGGTGTCTCTTGTTTTTTTGGGGTTAACCCTAAAAATGTTCTTCATTAGTTGGGGTGTTCTGATCAACTTTTAAATTCTCAAATCTGTTATGTGTTTCTAATTCATAATTGTGATTAGTATTTTCTCTTAGTGTTTTTTTATCAGATGTGTGATTTTTAAAATTATCCTTGTGATTTCCTCTGTGAAAATTTTCTCTTACGTGATTGTCATTTCTATAGTGATAATTATAATCATTTCTATAGTTGTTGTGCTTGTTTTCCCTGTCTTCCCCTCTATAAGTGTTTCTTTCTTTTTGTCTATGGTTATCTCCATATTGTGTGTAGTTTCTGTTTTTTGTGTCAAACCTTCTATCATAGTTGTGATGATTTCTATATTCTCTTGATTGATAGTTGTTACGAGGATGATTCCAATGGTTATAGTTATTCCTATCTCTATCATAATACTGTCTTTCATTGGACCTTATTTCATATCTATAGCTTTTATAATTCATGTTTTTTCTTCTGTCTTCATAGTTTCTTTGTGTATAGTTTGAATTTTGTTTTCTATATGTTTGCTGCTTACTGATATTAGGTGTATCAATATCTATAGGGTCATGATTTTGTCCTGTTGCCATATCTTCTGTTTGTAGTTCACCATCTAATTCTTGGTAATCTTCCTCATCTCTTTTGTATTTTCTACATTTTGTCTCTAATATATCTTTATTTAGTTTATTTAAATTAAAAATAATTTCTTTCTGTCTATTTTTAAATTCTTTGTCATCTTTCACTTCAGCTAATTCATTTTTAATTGCTGTAATATTCTCACTTAGTTGTTCTAGAGATTCTTCCCTAGATCGTTTCAGAATATCTAATAAAGTTTGTGTAGTGTCTTTCAATGCTGTATCCCATTCTAGTTGGAATTCACTTTTTAGCTCAAAAGTACATTTCTTTTTTAATCTGAGGCCTCTCGGTGCCCACTTGTTTGCTATGTATTTGTTAAGAAAATTTAATTCTATTTTTTGTTTGAGTTCGCTCGTCATGTTTTTCTCTAGTTTAGACATTTTTGTGTTAATGTCTATGGGTTCTATCTCACTTATATTGGATTCATTCTCAGTGATTTCTTTCAATATTTGTTCTCTCCAAGTAAATATATCATTCTCCATTACCAGGCTGCTGTCACTTATGCTTAATTAAATAAGCTAAGGAAGTATAATAGTTAAAAATGGATATATAAGAAACTGCGCCTGGAATCTAATCTTAAAGCTCCTTCACAGGTAATCTTCCCTATAATTACTGTATACAATTACAAAGTGACAGAACAATATGGAGTAAAGGAGCGCTGTGAGCTAAATAAGATAGTCTGGAGACCTCTATACAGTTTTAACAATAGTACATTTATTTAAAACATGAATAAAAATATATAATGCATTGGTATATGTTAGGGACGTTTCCCTGGATTTAAAACAAACAATGTTGTATTATATAAAAACAATACAATATTAAGCGTTTTGGGTGATCTTTCTAAATAATTCCACCTTTCTAATTTTATTAACCTATTCCACCTTAGTAATATGGTGCCGCAGTTGTAGTGTTTTTTTTTCCCCTCAGTATTGCTGTTTTCAATCACAAAGTAACAATGTCTCTCTTCATAATTCAATAAATTGTAATTATGTAATTCACTTGTCTTTACACTGTCTTTTGGTGTTTTCTATAACTTGTAGACTTGGCTGTAATATAGATAGTTCTATTTATGTATAAGGATGGGCTTACCGGGTCTTCTGACACATCTGTATCCGATGGAATTGAGATGTTTCTTACCGGTGTATGTTTTCTGCCTTTCCTCTTTGTATAAAGCAGGTTTCTTTGGTATCAAAACCTGGACCATGCTCTTTGGTATCGAAACCTGGACCACGCTCCTGCGTGTATGGGTTTCTTTTATGCTGCCGGCTTGAAGCAACTTTTAACCCTGCAGTTTGGGTTTTGTGTTTCCCGGGCAGCCTCCTGAAACAGGTATTCGCGATGCACGCCTCCAGCGCGTGTATGGGAACTCGGACTTGAATTCACAAACGGCCGTTTGTTTTAAACTTTCTTTCCCTCTGCTTCTTTCAAAGTGGGGTGAGTTTAATAGGTGTCCAGTTCTTTATAGTGTAGAGAACGTCTACGCGTTTCGCCAATAGGCTTTATCAAGACGGATGAAGTTGGTTGTTACACCGGCATTTTAAAAAGCCCTCCTTTCATTTTTATTGGTTGATAGGTGTTCTGATAGGTGTCTTTAAAAAGGTGGATTTCTCTGATTTCTTTAAGGTGGAATTTTTTTGCTTCTTTCTTTGTTACTTTATAAGAGCTTTAGATATCCCATGTTTGCGACTTTGTATAAGGTGGAATATTTTTACTTTTTTCTTGTTAATCTATATAAACTTTCTGTATTTGATATATTTGACTTTTTCAACAATATCTAAAATCTGGAATTCTTATCTTATGGTGGAATTATCAACCTTCTATTTTATATCGTGATTATAAATACCTATATTCGTTTCTTATTGTACTAAACTTTTTGTATATATGTAGAAGAATTAACGATCTGTTTTAAACGAATATTTCACTTCTAATTTATTATTCTTTGTATGAATTTCAACATATATGAGTTTTTAAACAGAGTTATTTTGTTCTTTTGTTTTATTATTGACCTGTGTAGCATATTATTTTTTATTATTGCATATGTGTTTATATAGAGGTATATTATTTTCTATATTTCTCCACTTTTTCATAATATGTTTTTATTTCCTTATCAGTTTGTTTAACTCTTCATAGATGACTTCTCATTCATAAAGTTTAGAATATTTCAGAGATATGGAGACTTTTTTATTAAAAAAGTTTAATCTATAATGTACTGTATTTTCATGTATTCTACTAATGAATTTTTGTCTATGACAAAAGAAACGGGGATAAATCTAATTCTGAGTTTAATCCCGCAGGGTAGAGGGTTTGCATGTTGTAAATTAGCTCTGCTTCTGTTCTTAGCAGTTTTTCTTCAAAATTACCCCCTCTCCATTCAGAGATGAGGAAGATTACCAAGAATTAGATGGTGAAATATAAACAGAAGATATGGCAACAGGACAAAATCATGACCCTATAGATATTGATACACCTAATATCAGTAAGCAGCAAACATATAGAAAACAAAATTCAAACTATACACAAAGAAACTATGAAGACAGAAGAAAAAACATGAATTATAAAAGCTATAGATATGAAATAAGGTCCAATGAAAGACAGTATTATGATAGAGATAGGAATAACTATAACTATTGGAATCATCCTCGTAACAACTATCAATCAAGAGAATATAGAAATCATCACAACTATGATAGAAGGTTCGACACAAAAAACAGAAACTACACACAATATGGAGATAACCATAGACAAAAAGAAAGAAACACTTATAGAGGGGAAGACAGGGAAAACGAGCACAACAACTATAGAAAGGATTATAATTATCACTATAGAAATGACAATCACGTAAGAGAAAATTTTCACAGAGGAAATCACAAGGATAATTTTAAAAATCACACATCTGATAAAAAAAACACTAAGAGAAAATACTAATCACAATTATGAATTAGAAACACATAACAGATTTGAGAATTTAAAAGTTGATCAGAACACCCCAACTAATGAAGAACATTTTTTTAGGGTTAACCCCAAAAAAACAAGAGACACCACAAAATCAATTGGCACTAAAAGCACCACCATTAAGAAAAAGAAACAGAGAGGAACAAGAGGAGGGAGATCAACAACAACAGAAAAATGTCAAGAAAACAAAGTAAACACTACAATAGGGATTTTTAATTTGAGCAGTAAAACACTGACAAAAGATGAGGAAAAAGTGTTACAATTAGGTCTAAGCTTCGCCCCCACAGCCAAAATGAATAAATTCAACACACATATACACATCAGTCAATTTGTTCGAAAACTAACCTTAAAAAGGTTTTTTGCAAAAAACCCAATAGACAGACAATTAACTTCAAATAGAATAACCACAATAACCACAGAAACAACAACCCCAGAAATAAAACATACAAATTTCAAATTGAAATCAAAATTCTACCCAACTAATGAAAAAGGGAGAAACCTCGAGCTTTTTGAAAAATTAGTACAAAATGATATTGCAAAATTAAAACATAATAAATATAGACCAAGAAACCTGTCTAAAAAAGAAAATACAATAATACTAAACCTACAAAAAGACAAAGAACTGACAATTAAGGCTGCGGATAAGGGAGGAGGCATAGTTCTTTTAGACACAACAAGTTACATCAATGAGGCCAATAGACTCCTAGGAGATATAGATACCTATCAAGAAATTAAAATGGATCCAACAAAAAAGTTTCAAAATAAATTAACAAATTTACTAAAAGAAGCCCAAAGTAAGAATATAATTCATAAAAAAGAATTTGAGTTTCTCTGTCCCAAATACCCAAAAATTCCCGTGTTCTATTACCTGCCAAAACTACATAAAGATCTCACAAATCCACCTGGTAGGCCCATAATATCTGGAATAGGGTCTATAACTGCAAACTTATCACAATACATCGACAATTTTTTGCAAAAATATGTAAAAACTTTACCTTCTTACCTTAAAGACACCACGGACATATTACAAATCCTTAATAATCTAGAATGGAAAGAGAACTATCTGATTGGCACGTGTGATTTTTCATCTTTATACACAAGCATTCAACATCATCTAGGCACAAAAGCAGCAGAAATGTACATGACTAGGGATAAAACACTAAATCAAGAACAAAAAGAATTTATAATTAAAGGTGTTAATTTTATTTTGAATCAGAATTATTTTTCTTTTAACAAAAAATCTATCTTCAATTAAAAGGAACCGCTATGGGCACGAGATTTGCGCCGAGCTATGCAAATTTATTCTTGGGAAAATGGGAAGAAGAATTTATATCCCAACATGAGCTCGGCGCAAATCTCGTGCTCTATAAGAGGTACATTGATGACATCATCTTTGTATGGAAGGGGACATCTATAGAGTTAAACAAATTCAGTTTAGACATGAACAATAATGATATAGGAATTAATTTCACACATATCACCAGTAAGGAAAAAATAACATTCCTAGATCTGGATATTGAAATTATAGAAAAATAAATAATCACTAAAACACACTTCAAAAAAGTAGACGCAAACAACCTAATACATTTCAATAGCTGCCATTTAAATACATGGAAGGAAAATATCCCCAAAGGTCAGTACCTCAGGATAAAGCGTAATTGCACAAAAACGTCAGATTATCTAGAACAAATTGAGATACTTGAGAAAAAATTCACTGACAGAGGATATAATATAGAGACAATAAGAAAGGCAAAGGAACAAGTAGATCAAAAAGAAAGAAAAAGTCTACTTACATATAAAAATACAAATTCTGATAGAATGGACAATAAAGAAGAGAAGGAGAATAAATTCAATATTGCACTAATAACTGATTACAATTGTGATCACTACACTTTACAAAAAATATTGAAAAAACACTGGCATCTAGTCCAAACAGATCCCCTCATAGGCAAAAAAAATGACAGATAATCCAAAAATAATTTTCAAAAAAGCAAAAAATTTCAAAAAAATACTAGCTCCCAGTGAGTTCAGACAGATTAAAACGAATTCCATATTAGAAAAAGATTTACTAGGCAATAAACTAGCCGGTTTCTACCCCTGTTTTGGCTGTAGGTCTTGCAAATACAGTAGCAAGCGTAAGAATATTAAATCCAATAAAAATGGTTTAATACATCACATAAAAGAAACCATAAGATGTCAGGATAAGTGTGTCATCTACATTATACAATGCACATGTAATTTACAATATATAGGGGAGACCACCAGGACCCCAAGGGAACGCATACGCGAACATTTATCATGCATAGACAAAGGAAACCTAGAAATACACCTATACACCCACTTTAGGGAAATACACAATAATAATCTGAAAAATTTCACGTTTGGGGCATAAAAAAGCTCAAACCCGAATGGAGAGGGGGTAATTTTGAAGAAAAACTGCTAAGAACAGAAGCAGAGCTAATTTACAACATGCAAACCCTCTACCCTGCGGGATTAAACTCAGAATTAGATTTATCCCCGTTTCTTTTGTCATAGACAAAAATTCATTAGTAGAATACATGAAAATACAGTGCATTATAGATTAAACTTTTTTAATAAAAAAGTCTCCATATCTCTGAAATATTCTAAACTTTATGAATGAGAAGTCATCTGTGAAGAGTTAAACAAACTGATAAGGAAATAAAAACATATTATGAAAAAGTGGAGAAATATAGAAAATAATATACCTCTATATAAACACATATGCAATAATAAAAAATAATATGCTACACAGGTCAATAATAAAACAAAAGAACAAAATAACTCTGTTTAAAAACTCATATATGTTGAAATTCATACAAAGAATAATAAATTAGAAGTGAAATATTCGTTTAAAACAGATCGTTAATTCTTCTACATATATACAAAAAGTTTAGTACAATAAGAAACGAATATAGGTATTTATAATCACCATATAAAATAGAAGGTTGATAATTCCACCATAAGATAAGAATTCCAGATTTTAGATATTGTTGAAAAAGTCAAATATATCAAATACAGAAAGTTTATATAGATTAACAAGAAAAAAGTAAAAATATTCCACCTTAGAAGCTTAGACCTAATTGTAACACTTTTTCCTCATCTTTTGTCAGTGTTTTACTGCTCAAATTAAAAATCCCTATTGTAGTGTTTACTTTGTTTTCTTGACATTTTTCTGTTGTTGTTGATCTCCCTCCTCTTGTTCCTCTCTGTTTCTTTTTCTTAATGGTGGTGCTTTTAGTGCCAATTGATTTTGTGGTGTCTCTTGTTTTTTTGGGGTTAACCCTAAAAAATGTTCTTCATTAGTTGGGGTGTTCTGATCAACTTTTAAATTCTCAAATCTGTTATGTGTTTCTAATTCATAATTGTGATTAGTATTTTCTCTTAGTGTTTTTTTTATCAGATGTGTGATTTTTAAAATTATCCTTGTGATTTCCTCTGTGAAAATTTTCTCTTACGTGATTGTCATTTCTATAGTGATTGTCATTTCTATAGTGATAATTATAATCATTTCTATAGTTGTTGTGCTCGTTTTCCCTGTCTTCCCCTCTATAAGTGTTTCTTTCTTTTTGTCTATGGTTATCTCCATATTGTGTGTAGTTTCTGTTTTTTGTGTCGAACCTTCTATCATAGTTGTGATGATTTCTATATTCTCTTGATTGATAGTTGTTACGAGGATGATTCCAATAGTTATAGTTATTCCTATCTCTATCATAATACTGTCTTTCATTGGACCTTATTTCATATCTATAGCTTTTATAATTCATGTTTTTTCTTCTGTCTTCATAGTTTCTTTGTGTATAGTTTGAATTTTGTTTTCTATATGTTTGCTGCTTACTGATATTAGGTGTATCAATATCTATAGGGTCATGATTTTGTCCTGTTGCCATATCTTCTGTTTATATTTCACCATCTAATTCTTGGTAATCTTCCTCATCTCTGAATGGAGAGGGGGTAATTTTGAAGAAAAACTGCTAAGAACAGAAGCAGAGCTAATTTACAACATGCAAACCCTCTACCCTGCGGGATTAAACTCAGAATTAGATTTATCCCCGTTTCTTTTGTCATAGACAAAAATTCATTAGTAGAATACATGAAAATACAGTACATTATAGATTAAACTTTTTTAATAAAAAAGTCTCCATATCTCTGAAATATTCTAAACTTTATGAATGAGAAGTCATCTATGAAGAGTTAAACAAACTGATAAGGAAATAAAAACATATTATGAAAAAGTGGAGAAATATAGAAAATAATATACCTCTATATAAACACATATGCAATAATAAAAAATAATATGCTACACAGGTCAATAATAAAACAAAAGAACAAAATAACTCTGTTTAAAAACTCATATATGTTGAAATTCATACAAAGAATAATAAATTAGAAGTGAAATATTCGTTTAAAACAGATCGTTAATTCTTCTACATATATACAAAAAGTTTAGTACAATAAGAAACGAATATAGGTATTTATAATCACGATATAAAATAGAAGGTTGATAATTCCACCATAAGATAGGAATTCCAGATTTTAGATATTGTTGAAAAAGTCAAATATATCAAATACAGAAAGTTTATATAGATTAACAAGAAAAAAGTAAAAATATTCCACCTTATACAAAGTCAGAAACATGGGATATCTAAAGCTCTTATATTGTAACAAAGAAAGAAGCAAAAAAATTCCACCTTAAAGAAATCAGAGAAATCCACCTTTTTAAAGACACCTATCAGAACAGAATACCTATCAACCAATAAAAATGAAAGGAGGGCGGACCAAGATACAGAAGTTGCTTTAGAAAATATGAAACCGACTGGTTCTTTTCACAGGTGGCCGGAAAGGGAGGAGCTAGCAGCAACGTGGGACGCTAGCACCGAGCTCAGGGATTTTTGAGCTCTAGAGATCTAACCTACCTGCGTTATTCCTTGGCCGGGTGACTCACACTGGCCCGGATATACACTAGCAGAGCCCGGCTGCCGGGTGGCAGATTGACTCAGTTGCAGAGTCGCGACGCCAAGGGGCGTTCAATTACAAGCACAAGAAGGATAACAACCTCTCTGACTACCTGTTTGGAGACATCCGACATCCGAGTGTGGCAGTGTTTGGCGGCGGAGCGGAACCGGTAGATCTGATTCTACAGATTTGTGTTGCACCCCTGGAGGTGCCTAAGCTCGACAAGTCTCCTACTCACTCGGAACCTAAGGATAATATCTGGTCCGGTGTTGATTTGTTTGGTCTTGACAGGGGAGCGAAAGCGAAGGAGCAGGCTGAGGGCAAGGCTGTAGCCGCAGAGGTGTCTGTGTTCGGCGGCCTTAACACACAGCGCTCCTGGATGATCCCCCCTTCACTGAATAGCAGTACAAAGGCCCCGGCTGCATCAAATAGGACCTGGTTGTTGGAGACCGGCTTGTATCAACAAGGTATTGTGTTTTCATTCAGACGGAGTGCCGGAAGAAGCAGGTACTACGGGCAAGGCTCGTTTATTTCTGACTACCCCCTCTTTACTGTGTTAAGTGCCCTAAATCTTTAATGACACTCAAGCTAGGTCCCCCTGGAATCTAGAGCTGGACTGTAAGCTGGGAACATAAGCCTGGCCAGGGATAAAGGGGAAGTCTGATTGCCGCTAGTTGTTTGAAGGCTACAGGTTAAAACTCCCTCATAGATCGCCCCAATGTTCCCTATACTATAGTTGGTTAACTGGACTTTAAGCGGGCAAGAGCTGAGGGCTGAGGGTATGGATCAAACAAAGCCCTTAAAAGCTGATAAATGGTTAAACGAGTAAGCTAGTAGCCTAAATCTGTAAATCTCTCTCTGGTACAAAACCCTAAAATCAAGGGATATTCTACAGGACCCCCTAAAGTAACAACAAGAGGACCACTGCTATGAGATGTGAAAAGGGGTGAGGTGGTAGGAAAGTGTTGCCCTCTGAAGGCAAAGTCCCCCTGGAAATAATTCGTAGCTGATTACAGAGAGGATATATTATCAGAATAAGACCTGAGACATTAAATCAATCCAGTGACTTTAAAGCTCCAGAATAAAGACTGCATTAGAGTGTTCTCTAAATATCAGAACTTTATAAGCTGAATGTGATTTGCTTAGTGTAACAGAGAACTAGCCTATCAGAGTCCACTTAGGGTTATATACCCTAAATATAAACATAAAAGAGTGGTCACATTCTGTTATGTAGCACTTCTCATAACAACTCTGCTGCAGTTCTTGCTATGGGTATATAAGGTTTTTTCTCAAGTGTACCTGTCTCTACAGACAAGAAATAGTTTACTGGTTAAGTTTTATGCATATTAAGGGTCTGGTCTTTCTCTGTTTTTTTTTCTTTTACTTTTTTTCTCTCTCCTTCTCCAGAAGTATATAGCTGACTGCGTGCTAAAAACGTTTGTTTTCTGATATTGTGGCAAACTACAGAATTATTATTGGGAAGTGTAATAAGGTTTTTAAAGCGGCAGAGACACTGTTCTTTTTTGCCTTTTTCTTTTTTTCCTTTTTTTTCTCTATTTCTCTCCTTCTTCACTCTCACTTTGCTGTGTTTTTTCTTTTTTTTGCTTTCATATAATTTTTTTTTTTCACACAAAAGTATTACTCTAACAAGAAAGTTTATATTGATAAATAGTTTCTGTTGACCTTTACTACTAATTAAGAGGTTGGAATATATGTAGTTAAGTTTTGCACAAAATATCACTATTGTGTTCCGGCTGGTATTGTTTTCAACCAGCAGGAAAGGGGAAGGGGATCTTAAGAGTTTGTTTTTCTTCTTCTTCTAATTTCCCTCTCTTGGGACACGCTTGCACGATATCTGTTGTTGATACCACGATATACACTCATAAAGTAGAGAGGGCATAAAAACCTTAGTTGACAAGACATTAGTACTATAAACCTAAATTTGAAAACTGGTCCCTCTGTTTGACAGATTTATTTACCTATATGGAAAGATATATTTCACATTCCAAAACACTCTCACCTAACATGCCGCCTAAACCGAAGGAGAAAAAACTTAAACCTAATGAAAGTAGTACAGAAATATATTTACAAAATGAAACAACTTCAAGCTGTATAGATAATCCATCCCTACTACAGCAAATTTCAGAATTAATTATGCCACAATTTGAGTCCCTAAGACAAGAAGTGGCCGCAGCTACAAATGAAATTAAACAATTTACAGCACGGATGAACGAGTTAGAAACCAGAGTGTCGGACATGGAAGATAGATCAGTAGCTCAAGATCAGATGATCAATTCGCATGATAGTAAACTTAACCTTATACAATCTAAAATTGAGGAACTTGAAGACAGGTCTAGGCGCAACAACCTGAGGGTTGTTGGCCTACCAGAAACGGCAGAATACCACGACCTGATAAACTTTGCATCTAGTCAGCTTCCTAAGCTGGTAGGGAGTACTGCTGAGAATGTAAGGTTACCCATAGAGAGAGCCCATAGAATAGGAGCACCCAGAAGGAACTCAGATGGCCCTATTAAACCTAGGGTTGTAATTATTAAATTTCTAAATTTTCAGGACAAGTTTCACATACTTAGATTGTATCGTAAAAACAATAATATCATGGTGGGGTCCAGTAAATTATTACTGTTTCAGGACTTCTCATACGAGACTCAAAACAAACGTAGGGAAATGGCCCCATTTTGTTCCCAACTAATTAGAGCCAATCTAAGAGCAAGACTTGTATATCCAGCAAAGATTGTAGTAGATAAGGATGGAGAAACACATACTTTTACAAAAGTTGAACAGATTAAATTATATTGTCAGAGCCTAGGGATAGTATAAAATTGTTTGGACGGGGAAATATATTGTTCAAACAAACACGAGATCAATAGGATGAATTTTTGGATGTTTATTTATCTGTACTGTTCTTTCTCTTGCTGGAGCAAGAAAGAGATAGAGAACAGTAGCAGAGTGGAGTGGTCATGGGGCGGGGCGGAGCGGGGAGGGGGGGTCCGTATAAGGGTTTTTTTTTTTTGTTTTTTTTTTCTTCTCTCTCCCTTTTTATATACTATTAAGTTCTCTGTTCTGCATCCCTCAATAATATCTTAAATGGTTACTCTTAATTTTCTTTCTTGGAACATTGGAGGGATCTCATCTCCAATTAAAAGGAAATTGCTGATTAGACACCTTGGGAGACAGAAACCTGATCTAGTTTTTATTCAGGAGACCCATCTTCGGCCCAAGGAGGCCATGAAACTTAAAAGTAAGTGGGTGGGGGAGGTAGTGTACACCCCCTATGATAAGACCAAAAGAGGCTTGGCTATCCTAATAAATAAACAGTTGACTTACAACATCATTTCAGTCCTCAATGATATTAACGGGAGATTTCAAATTCTTGAGATAGAAATTAACAACTGTATCTTTGTTCTATGTAATGTATATGGACCTAATGTGATAGATAGAGATTTTTGGGAAGATATTAGTTTAAAGTTGTTTTTACATATTGGGAAGAATATAGTGGTTGCTGGCGATTTTAATATGGCTTTCTCACATAGTTTGGACAGATCAAAGCCCAGATTCACTCCGAGAAAAGCTAGGGAAGCGGTAATTTTACAAAAATTTTGTCAAAAATTGGCTTTGCAAGATATATGGCGGACACAAAATCCAGATCAACGAGAATATACATGTGCGTCATGCGCACACTCTTCCTTTTCTCGAATTGATTACTTTTTAATTGCGAAACATATGCTAAAAATGAAAATTGGGTCTGCAATTCAGGACATTGTGATCTCAGATCACGCTATTATCTCATTGAAGATAAGTTTGACTGATAAATCTTTAGCAGGTAATAATAGGTTATTCTTCCCGCAGTATCTGGTAAATAATGCCAGCTTCAGAAAATGGATGCAGAATAGATGGAATCTATTTCAGGCTGATAATGTAAATTACCTAGATAGGCCAGAAATATTCTGGGAGACAGCAAAGGCGGTCTTCAGAGGCGAGATTAAAGCGTACTTAGTAAGAACTAAGGCGATTCGGGCTAAGAGAGAGGAGCAACTTTCCAATACATTGAGAAATAGTTACCGTAAATATCTTAGCAACCCCTCTATTGATCTTTGGACTAAATATAAAAACAATAAATTAGTATACGACTTCTTCTTAAAACAACAATCAAATGCAGAAGAACAAAAATTGAAGGCTTTTTATTTAGGGACACAGGGTGTTTCGGCTAAGTATATTGCGAGAATTATCAGGATCAGACAACAAAAGAATTTTATTCCTGCACTGAAAATTGGGAATAATAGAGTGACCGATCCTGTAGAAATAAGGGAAGCTTTTTTTCAAACTTTTCAACAGCTTTATGCAACCAAACAGGTTAATACGGTAAATAAGGAGCAGTTTTGGCAAAGAGTAAATTTACCCCAAATTGGATTAGAAGATCTTCAGCGTCTTAACGAACCTATATCTGGGGAAGAAATAAGTAGTACTATAAAAAAGTCAAAATTGGGAAAAGCTCCCGGTCCAGATGATTTGCCGGCCGAATTTTACAAAATACTATCGGAACATATATCCCCAGTTTTGGGTAAATTATTTAATGAATACTTTATAGATAACAAACCACAATCTCCCTTATTTGCGGCATCCAATATAGTCTTGATATTAAAGAAAGGTAAGGACCCAGAATTTCCATCTTCTTATAGGCCAATCTCACTCCTTAATCAGGACTATAAAATTCTTACATACATTTTAGCCAATAGATTAAAATCTCCCCTAGGTTCTATGATACACCCCGACCAGACCGGTTTTATGACGGGCAGAAACCCAGTTAAAAATCTACGGAAAGTCCAGCTAGTATTGGACTATTACTGGAATAAGGCGGAGAAGAAAAGACAGTATGCCAAGCCTGATCAAGCTATTCTTACAATTGATGCTGAAAAAGCATTTGATGCTATCATATGGGACCATCTTTTCACTTCTTTGGAGAAGTTTGGTATAACGGGCATCTTCCAACAATTTATTAGACAGCTTTATAGAGAACCATATTCTTCAATAATAGTGAATGGGCAACCTACTAATAGGATCGTTCTTAGATGTGGAACCCGGCAAGGCTGCCCATTATCCCCATTCTTATTCAATCTATCCATTGAACCATTGGCAGTTTACTTGCGGAATGTAATGCAGGGCATTCAGATTGGAGGGCATAGATTGGTCCTTTCATTATTTGCAGATGATTTATTGCTTTTCCTTAGTAACACAACTACTTCTATCCCCCAGCTTATTGCGATATTTAATACATTTAGTTCCTTTTCAGGTTATAAAATTAACTATGAGAAATCTGAGATTATGTGGATACATAAACCACGCAACTCTGGGAATTATCCTTTTAAGGAAACAACACAGATTACTTACCTAGGTATTACATTGAGCAAAGACCCTAATTTATGGTATGAGCTTAATTTTAAGCCATGTATTAGAGGGCTTGATAGGAATCTCAAGAAATGGGGTAATTTACCAATATCAATTACAGCTCGAATTACACTGATCAAGGTGGTTTTGTTTCCAAAGCTTCTATATTTCTTACAGAATCTACCTTTGTTATTATATAACAGAGACCTGACCTTGCTCCAGAGGAGCTTTAATCAATTCATTTGGCAAGGTAAGAAACCACGTATCTCCATCTTTAAACTATCACTACCGAAAGCCTATGGCGGTATGGCATGCCCCAATGTTAAATTTTATAATTATGCCGCCTTAGCTAAATTTGCGTTAGACTGGATCTCTGAAAGAGAATTGGTTTCCTTCTTTGAAATTGAATCATCAATAATTAAGCCTTTTAGCTTAAAGGCAGTTCTGCATCACCCTGTAAGTAAATTGCCTGGAACAATACACCAAATGACTATATTTAAATCTATAGTACAGGCCTGGCAAAAAATATGTAGTGAACTAAGAATTGACTTTCGCAAATCAGAGTTCTTGCCTTTACGAGGTAACCCGGGCTTTTTACCGGGATTAGACCCCTCTATATTTCAGACATGGTCGGAGAGAGGAGTGTACGATGTAATCCAGATATGTGAAGGCAAAAATCTAAGGCTTCAGTCGTTTGAGCAATTATCTCTTCAATTTAATCTCCCGAGGTCCAGTTTCTTTGCCTACTTACAGGTTAGGCATTGGATAGAGGTATTAAGGCAGGACACAGGACCAGAAATTGATAGCCAAGAATTAAAAATAATTTTAAGAGAATATCGGGAGGGGGTGTGCACTATCTCCCGCATCTACAACACTATCCTGAAGATTGGGGGGAAGCGTAATATTTTGGAAATAACGAATAAGTGGGCTAAGGACAAGGTTACTTTAGATATCACGACAACTTTACAGAGCATAACACTGGTATCAGGTGCTACGATTATGCATAGTTGGAAAGAATCACACCTCAAATTGTTAAATAGGGTGTATTATACACCTGCCCGATTGGCAAAATGGAACCCTGAAAGGCAAAATTGCCCTAAATGCTGTTATGAGAGTGCAGATTTGCTACATTGTTTCTGGACTTGTCCAAAAATACATCAATTCTGGCAGAAAATAAATTTCTGGAGCAATAAGATAACAGGGATAAGATTTAAATTGACCCCATCACAAATTCTCTTCCTGTGTAAATACACCCCTGCCATTCCTAACAATAGATTAGTTAATCTATTTATTTTGATAGGGAGGAATCTAATTCTTAAAAGTTGGAGAGGTAAAAAAACCCCTAGATTCAATGATTTCTTAAAAGAAGTACAACATCAGATGGTATTTGAGCAATATAATATTAGAGATATCAATTCTAAACAGTTACCCAGGTTCTTTAATAAATGGAAGAGATTTATTGGCTCGCTCCCCATGGGAACACAGAGTCAGCTCTTATCTTATTGGAAAGGGTCCACATGGATACAACAACAAATCGACAGGGGAAATCTCCCAAGGTTCTGGTTTTTAGATGGGTGATGTGCTATATAAGTTGGAAAGGGGGGTAATATATTCATTCCCCCTCTCCCCTCTTCCCTCCTTCCCCCCCTCTTTTTTTTTTCTTTTTCCTTTTTTTTTTTCCTCCCCTCTTCTCTCTCCCCTCTCTCCTCCTCCTCCTCCTCCCCTCCGCTTACCACTCGCTGCCCTCTTCTGGGGCTGAACCTTAGAAGGCTGGATGGCTAAAGTTCCTTAGCGATTTAGCATATTAGGATTGAGTTTTGTTGAGAACCACTAAATAGACTTCATGTAGGCAAAGGTACCTCCTAATAAGTACGGTTATGGGTTATGGGAAATAGACATATATAGAGTCAAAATTTGTTGATCCTAGATTCAGATATTCTAGGCAGTCTAGTGTTTGGAGGTATCAGAGTTAGTTTACAAGCCTTCAGAAAGTAGAGTAATTTGGATTTATTTAGATTAGTAATTGGGTCCAAGGACCGAATGTCCATTTAAAGCTAGAAGATGTTAATTATTAAACTAAAATCGAACAGGGCTTGAGCGATAATACTGAGGAAGGGATTTTAGAAGAACCTCCCTTCACCTTCCTTTTTTTTTTTTTTTTTTTTTCTGTTTTTCTCTTGTTAAATTCAGAGGTATATGATATTGGTCTATATTATCATAGATATACAAGGGGTTTCTCTGAAATGTTATTTTATTTTCTCTACGTGATAGATGCTTGATATCTGATACTTCTATTCTTTTATTTTTCTTTTTGTTGTTTTGTTTGGATCCTGTTTAGACATGATGTGGATACTTTTCATATCTATGTGTTTCAAATGAATGCAATATTTTTCTTTTCTGTATTTATAAAGTCTTGAAAAATAAAAAAAAAATAAAAAAAAAAAAAAAAATGAAAGGAGGGCTTTTTAAAATGCCGGTGTAACAACCAACTTCATCCGTCTTGATAAAGCCTATTGGCGAAACGCGTAGACGTTCTCTACACTATAAAGAACTGGACACCTATTAAACTCACCCCACTTTGAAAGAAGCAGAGGGAAAGAAAGTTTAAAACAAACGGCCGTTTGTGAATTCAAGTCCGAGTTCCCATACACGCGCTGGAGGCGAATACCTGTTTCGGGAGGCTGCCCGGGAAACACAGAACCCAAACTGCAGGGTTAAAAGTTGCTTCAAGCCGGCAGCATAAAAGAAACCCATACACGCAGGAGCCATGTCCAGGTTTCGATACCAAAGAGCGTGGTCCAGGTTTTGATACCAAAGAAACCTGCTTTATACAAAGAGGAAAGGCAGAAAACATACACCGGTAAGAAACATCTCAATTCCATCGGACACAGATGTGTCAGAAGACCCGGTAAGCCCATCCTTATACATAAATAGAACTATCTATATTACAGCCAAGTCTACAAGTTATAGAAAACACCAAAAGACAGTGTAAAGACAAGTGAATTACATAATTACAATTTATTGAATTATGAAGAGAGACATTGTTACTTTGTGTTTGAAAACAGCAATACTGAGGGGAAAAAAAGCCACTACAACTGCGGCACCATATTACTAAGGTGGAATAGGTTAATAAAATTAGAAAGGTGGAATTATTTAGAAAGATCACCCAAAACGCTTAATATTGTATTGTTTTTATATAACACAACATTGTTTATTTTAAATCCAGGGAGACGTCCCTAACATATACCAATGCATTATATATTTTTATTCATGTTTTAAATAAATGTACTATTGTTAAAACTGTATAGAGGTCTCCAGACTATCTTATTTAGCTCACAGCGCTCCTTTACTCTATATTGTTCTGTCACTTTGAAGGAGATTATTGCTGATATCACTGGAGGAAAAGGTCATGCCCTTCCTCAGGACAGGTCCAAATCAAGGGCCAAACAGTCTAATTTTTGTGCCTTTCGAAACTTCAAGGCAGGTGCGGCATCAACTTCCTCTAAACAAGAGGGAACCTTTGCTCAGTCCAAGACGGTCTGGAGACCAAACCAGACCTGGAACAAAGGTAAGCAGGCCAAAAAGCCTGCTGCTGCCTCTAAGACAGCATGAAGGAATGGCCCCCTATCCGGTAACGGATCTAGTAAGGGGCAGACTTTCACTCTTCGCCCAGGCATGGGCAAGAGATGTCCAGGATCCCTGGGCATAGGAAATTATATCCCAGGCATATCTTCTGGACTTCAAAGCTTCCCCCCCCAAAAGGGAGATTTCACCTTTCACAATAATCTGCAAACCAGATAAAGAGAGAGGTATTCTTACACTGTGTACGAGACCTCCTAGTTATGGGAGTGATCCATCCAGTTCCAAAGGAGGAACAGGGACAGGGTTTTTACTAAAATCTGTTTGTGGTTCCCAAAAAAGAGGGAACCTTCAGACCAATTTTGGATCTAAAGATCTTAAACAAATTTCTCAGAGTTCCATCATTCAAGATGGAAACTATTCGTACCATCCTACCTATGATCCAGGAGGGTCAATACATGACTACAGTGGATTAAAAGGATGCTTATCTTCACATTCCGATACACAAAGATCATCATCCGTTTCTCAGGTTTGCCTTTCTAGACAGGCATTACCAGTTTGTAGCTCTTCCCTTTGGATTAGCTACAGCCCCAAGAATCTTTACGAAGGTTCTAGGGTCGCTTCTGGTGGTCCTAAGGCCGCGGGGCATAGCAGTGGCCCCTTATTTAGATGGCATCCTGATACAGGCGTCAAACTTCCAAATTGCCAAGTCTCATATGGACGTAGTACTGGCATTTCTGAGGTTGCATGGGTGGAAAGTGAACGAGGAAAAGAGTTCTCTATCCCCACTCACAAGAGTTTCCTTCCTAGGGACTCTGATAGATTCCGTAGAAATGAAAATTTACCTGACGGAGTCCAGGTTATCAAAGCTTCTAAATTCCTGCCGTGTTCTTCATTCCATTCCGCGCCCTTCGGTGGTTCAGTGTATGGAAGTAATCGGCTTAATGGTAGCGGCAATAGACATAGTGCCATTTGCACGCTTACATCTCAGACCGCTGCAACTATGCATGCTCAGTCAGTGGAATGGGGATTACACAGATTTGTCCCCTCTGCTAAATCTGGATCAAGAGACCAGGGATTCCCTTCTCTGGTGGCTATCTCGGGTCCATTTGTCCAAAGGTATGACCTTTCGCAGGCCAGATTGGACAATTGTAACAACAGATGCCAGCCTTCTAGGTTGGGGTGCAGTCTGGAACTCCCTGAAGGCTCAGGGATGAACTGAGAGTGATATTCAATGCTCTTCAGGCTTGGCCTCAGTTAGCAACTCTGAGGTACATCAGATTTCAGTCGGACAACATCACGACTGTGGCTTACATCAACCATCAAGGGGGAACAAGAAGTTCCCTAGCGTTGTTAGAAGTTTTAAAAATAATTCGCTGGGCCACCTATCAGCTATCCATATCCCAGGTGTAGAGAACTGGGAGGCGGATTTTCATCCGGGGGAGTGGGAACTCCATCCGGAGGTGTTTGCACAATTGATTCATCGTTGGGGCAAACCAGAGCTGGATCTCATGGCGTCTCGCCAGAACGCCAAGCTTCCTTGTTACGGATCCAGGTCCAGGGATCCCAAGGTGACGCTGATAGATGCTCTAGCAGTGCCCTGGTCTTTCAACCTGGCTTATGTGTTTCCACCGTTTCCTCTGCTCCCTCAACTGATTGCCAAGATCAAGCAGGAGAGAGCATTGGTGATTTTGATAGCGCCTGCGTGGCCACGCAGGACCTGGTATGCAGATCTAGTGGACATGTCATCCTTTCCACCATGGACTCTGCCTCTGAGACAGGACCTTCTACTTCAGGGTCCTTTCAACCATCCAAATCTAATTTCTCTGAGACTGACTGCCTGGAGATTGAACGCTTGATTTTATCAAAGCGTGGCTTCTCCAAGTCAGTCATTGATACCTTAATACAGGAATGAAAGCCTGTCATCAGGAAAATTTATCATAAGATATGGCGTAAATATCTTTATTGGTGTGAATCCAAGGGTTACTCATGGAGTAAGGTCAGGATTCCCAGGATATTATCCTTTCTCCAAGAAGGTTTGGAAAAAGGATTGTCAGCTAGTTCCTTAAAGGGACAGATTTCTGCTCTGTCTATTCTTTTGCACAAGCGTCTGGCAGATGTTCCAGACGTTCAGGCATTTTGTCAGGCTTTAGTTAGAATCAAGCCTGTGTTTAAACCTGTTGCTCCGCCATGGAGCTTAAATTTGGTTCTTAAGGTTCTTCAAGGAGTTCCATTTGAACCTCTTCATTCCATAGATATAAAAGTTTTATCTTGGGTTTTTACCTAAGGTGGTATCTAACAAGAATATCAATCAAGAGATTGTTGTTCCATCCTTGTGTCCTAATCCTTCTTCAAAGAAGGAACGTCTATTACACAATCTGGACGAGGTTCGTGCTTTAAAGTTTTACTTACAAGCTACTAAAGATTTTCGTCAAACATCTGCTTTGTTTGTTGTCTACTCTGGACAGAGGAGAGGTCAAAAGGCTTTGGCAACCTCTCTTTCTTTTTGGCTAAGAAGCATAATTTGCTTAGCCTATGAGACTGCTGGACAGCAGCCTCCTGAAAGGATTACAGCTCATTCTACTAGAGCTGTGGCTTCCACTTGGGCCTTTAAAAATGAGGCTTCTGTTGAACAGATTTGCAAGGTGGCGACTTGGTCTTCGCTTCATACTTTTTCAAAATTCTACAAATTTGATACTTTTGCTTCTTCGGAGGCAATTTTTGGAGAAAGGTTTTACAGGCAGTGGTACCTTCCGTTTAAGTACCTGCCTTGTCCCTCCCTTCATCCGTGTACTTTAGATTTGGTATTGGTATCCCACAAGTAATGGATGATCCGTGGACTGGATACACCTTACAAGAGAAAACACAATTTATGCTTACCTGATAAATGTATTTCTCTTGTGGTGTATCCAGTCCATGGCCCGCCCTGTCATTTTTAGGCAGGTAATTTTTAAATTTAAACTACAGTCACCACTGCACCCTATGGTTTCTCCTTTCTCGGCTTGTTTTCG
This sequence comes from Bombina bombina, assembly GCF_027579735.1. Taxonomy (NCBI): domain Eukaryota; kingdom Metazoa; phylum Chordata; class Amphibia; order Anura; family Bombinatoridae; genus Bombina; species Bombina bombina. Next base: position 1,028,475,570 of record NC_069504.1, on the reverse strand, counting down.
GTCGAATGACTGGATATGGCAGTTAGGGGAGGAGCTATATAACAGCTCTGCTGTGGGTGTCCTCTTGCAACTTCCTGTTGGGAATGAGAATATCCCACAAGTAATGGATGATCCGTGGACTGGATACACCACAAGAGAAATAAATTTATCAGGTAAGCATAAATTGTGTTTTTTACAGTAATTAAATATGATCATTTAGATGCTAATTTATGAGTGCCAAGAATGGATGGAGGGTTTTAAAATATTAAGTAAAAAATAATCAAAATGATATGGAATGATTAATTGCTAATTTTTCCAGAATTAATGTTATTGGTTAAGTGAAAAAAACTTTCAAGTATATTAGGCATTCATCTGCAATCAATTACTTTAATTTTGGTCATGTGAGATCTCTGAGAATCCTTGTTAAAAAAAAATACTTAAATATTATATAATACCCCATTTTGGGCCAGATTACAAGTGGAGCGGTATTTAATGCTTCCGCTCAAATGCTAACTCCACTCAAAGTAGGCTATTTGTGTTTGTCAGTTAGCATTCATATTCAAAAAAGCTTTCAAGTTGGAAGGGAAAATCTTTTGCTCATATGCTATATAAAAAGCCAAAGAAATGAGGGGGAGAAACTACTTGTGCATAAACCTGATTGCATATTCTCAAGTGTGCTAACCTGAAATGAAAATATGAATATTTCACATTCAAATGTACTTTACATAGAGGAATATGTTCTATTTATTCAAAAATACATATTTCTAAATATATCTGATGTTTTTTTTTTGGTACAATATATATCTATACCTATATATATATATATATATATATATATATATATATATATATATATATAAAATCCAGGTAATCTCCACGCCCGGCTCCAGGCTTTGGGGTAACCTCAGATCGCTGGAGCCGGGCGTGGGGATTACCTGGATTCTGTATACTTTGATTCTAGCAGAGCACCGGGTTGTTGGAAAGGATGGTGTGTGCCGTTTCCTCTACATTTTGTCTTTTATATATATATATATATATATATATATATATATATATATATATATATATATATATATATATATATATATATATATACACTGTATATATATATATATATATATATATACATATTAATATAATATATATGATTAAACATAGGTATAGGTATATACATATATAAATAAATATATATATATATATATATATATATATTTATTTATTTATTTATAAATAATAACACATTCCCCTATGCGCAGAACATTGGAATGTGAAATATTTACAGTAAATACATTTTTAGAACCTTAGTTAAATATGAATATTGCATAAATATGCTTTAAATTTATTCAACTACTTTACTGCAAAGGGTTCCAAGGCACTTATATATATGTCTATATATGTATTCATACAGTATGTATTTATGTGTTTATATGTGTATATATGTCTGTAAATACATGCATACACATATAAATACATAAATACATATGTACACACACATATATATAAATATATATATATATATATATACTCCAAAGAAATAACTTGCACCCAGTTTCTTCAATAAGCATGTTACCACTTTATTCACATATTGTGGTACACTTCACACCCAAAAACGTTGGATGTTTTTGGGTGTGAAGTGTACCACAATATGTGAATAAAGTGGTAACATGCTTATTGAAGAAACCGGGTGCAAGTTATTTCTTTGGAGTGTGTTTGGAGACTCTGCACCGGCCATTGTTACCTTACAGGGAGTGCTAAGGGTGTGTAAGATATATATATATATATATATATATATATATATATTTATATATACATACATATATATATATATATATATATATATATATTTAGACAACTATATGTATGTATTTCTACGTTAAAACCCTTTGCCTGTCTTTTTTTCCCCGAACACCTGAGACCTCATATCTTTGAGCCTCTATAACTTTTTTTGCGCAATATTAAAAAAAAAAAAAAAAAGCAATTGTTTTTGAGCATGCTCGGTTTACATGTCTATAATGAAGGGTTTTTCTTGTTTAATAAAAAAAATAGATGAAATCATAATTTCAAACTATGAAACTTGTACATATCATAAATATGGACATCAAATGTATTATTGCAATTAAGTTTTTGAACATTTAAAATAAAATGTAAACTATACAAACCATAAAGGGATTGATTCCAAGCGTTTGTTGTTTTTATTGGTCGTTTGCTCATGGTCTTTTCGACTTCAGACCTATTTTGCTTATCACCTGACAAGAGTTTGCGCACAGCGATAAACGTACTACAAAGAACATAAACTATGTGTAAAAGAACAACCGAAATTGGATTTAGTGTAGTGATATTTTTACCATTGCACTCCTGATGGTTTTTAACAACTTCATTATATAAACTCGGTCATATTCTTTTGCATTTCTTTTTGAATAAGCATGAACCCATACAGATGGCTTAAAGCGTGTTAACACAAATTGCAAGTAAATGCTCTTAAATATGTTGTGCATCTTTTTGAGTCTTCTGATGTGCTGGAAAGAGGTGCAACAAAAATTTCTATTGAAGACGAAGGTAAATATTGTTAGTGTTTTGAGGCCAAGGAATACTCATGGGAAATGATGAATATACTTCAACAAACTTCTGATATTGGGAAACGTGTTATGAAAGTTTATATCCCTTCTGTGGTTAGCGATGAGAGTACGCAAAAGCTTACTTGTACTGGATTGCTTTTCTTACACAGTGTAGAATAATAGAAGATATTTTTAATAAAGAAAAGAAAAAGCACAGCCAGTACAGTTCGTCATCCTTAAGATAAAATCCATCGCTTCTGTAAGTAATAATACCAAATTAAGTTAGTCAAAAGTACATAGAATGTTTGCAGCAACTAATCTGCTTGCAAAAAGAAAATTAAGATTTTGTTTTTTAATTTATTTTTACGATTTGATGTGGGATTTTGCTGCATGTCCTGTCAGATTTTAATAACTTTGATGCGGCTCTTGCAATGTAACTGAAATGGCAAACTTTTTTTTATTTCTTTTTTCTTTTGTTCTGACGCTTCAGCTTTTATCCATCAGACTTATTTTATATAACTGGGATCATTAAAACTCAGAAATTATTATTATTGCTAAATAATTAATAACTTTTGTCTCTTTATAAACAACAACTTTGAAATTCAAATATGTTTCTTCAAAACATATATTTTAATCCATAGGGGAAAAAAAGTATTTTTTTAAAGGTTTCCTATAATAGAACTGTGTATACAGCTCAGCTATTTACTTCATAGTTGTATTTTGAGTATTGGGCACATTCTTAAAAGAGTTAAAGGGAAAGTGTACTGTAATTTTTTTTCTCATTTACTATGTTCCCAGTGATCTATTTTACCTGCAGGAGTGTATTACATTGTTTACACATAGCTCATTTATCTTTGTTTACAGATAGCTCATTTATCTTTGTTTTCTTATTTACAATAACTGTTTTTGCTTGTTGTATCCCCACCTATACTGAAAATTGTTAAACTTAAGAACATGTTTTAGAAAAACTATCGGCTAGATTTAGAGTTCTGCGGCCAAAGGGGTGCGTTAGCTACGCTGGCTTTTTTTCTCCCGCACCTTTTAAATACCGCTGGTATTTAGAGTTAACAGAAGGGCTGCGTTAGGCTCCAAAAAGGGAGCGTAGAGCATATTTACCGCCACTGCAACTCTAAATTCCAGCGGTGCTTACGGACGCGGCCAGCTTCAAAAACGTGCTCGTGCACGATTCCCCCATAGGAAACAATGGGGCTGTTTGAGCTGAAAAAAAACCTAACACCTGCAAAAAAGCAGTGTTCAGCTCCTAACGCAGCCCCATTGTTTCCTATGGGGAACACTTCCTATGTCTGCACCTAACACTCTAACATGTACCCCGAGTCTAAACACCCCTAAATTACACGTATTAACCCCTAATCTGCCACCCCCGCTATCGCTGACCCCTGCATATTATTATTAACCCCTAATCTGCAGCTCCGTACACCGCCGCCATCTACATTATCCCTATGTACCCCTAATCTCCTGCCCCTAACACCGCCGTCCCCTATATTAAATTTATTAACCCCTAATCTGCCGCCCCCAATGTCGCCTCCACCTACCTACACTTATTAACCCATAATCTGCCGACCGGATCTCGCCGCTACTATAATAAATGTATTAACCCCTAATCCGCCTCACTCCCACCTCAATAACCCTATAATAAATAGTATTAACCCCTAATCTGCCCTCCCTAACATCGCCGACACCTAACTTCAAGTATTAACCCCTAATCTGCCGACCGGAGCTCACCGCTACTCTAATAAATTTTTTAACCCCTAAAGCTAATTCTAACCCTAACACCCCCTAAATTAAATATAATTTTATTCTAACAAAATAAATTAACTCTTATTAAATAAATTATTCCTATTTAAATCTAAATACTTACCTGTAAAATAAACCCTAATATAGCTACAATATAAATTATAATTATATTGTAGCTATTTTAGGATTAATATTTATTTTACAGGCAACTTTGTATTTATTTTAACCAGGTACAATAGCTATTAAATAGTTAAGAACTATTTAATAGTTACCTAGTTAAAATAATTACAAATTACCTGTAAAATAAATCCTAACCTAAGTTACAATTAAAAATAACACTACACTATCAATAAATAAATAAAATAAACTACCTACAATTATCTACAATTAAACCTAACACTACACTATCAATAAATTAATTAAATACAATACCTACAAATAAATACATATAAATAAACTAACTAAAGTACAAAAAATAAAAAGAACTAAGTTACAAAAAATAAAAAAAATATTTACAAACATTACATAAATATTACAACAATTTTAAACTAATTACACCTACTCTAAGCCCCCTAATAAAATAACAAAGACCCCCAAAATAAAAAAATGCCCTACCCTATTCTAAATTAAAAAAGTTCAAAGCTCTTTTACCTTACCAGCCCTGAAAAGGGCCATTTGCGGGGCATGCCCCAAATAATTCAGCTCTTTTGCCTGTAAAAAAAAACATACAATAACCCCCCCCAACATTACAACCCACCACCCACATACCCCTAATCTAACCCAAACCCCCCTTAAATAAACCTAACACTAAGCCCCTGAAGATCTTCCTACCTTATCTTCACCATGCCAGTTTCACCGATCCGTCCACCGAAGTCTTGATCCAAGCCTCTGAAATCTTGATCCAAGCCCAAGCGGGGGCTGAAGAGTGACGTCCATCCTCCGGCTGAAGTCTTGATCCATCTTCATCCAAGCCGCATCTTCTATGTTCTTCAATCCGATGACGACCGGCTGATCTTCAAGACCTCCACCGCGGATCCATCCATCTTCACCGACGACTTCCCGATGAATGACGGTTCCTTTAAGGGACGTCATCCAAGATGGCGTCCCTCGAATTCCGATTGGCTGATAGGATTCTATCAGCCAATCGGAATTAAGGTAGGAAAATTCTGATTGGCTGATGGAATCAGCCAATCAGATTCAAGTTCAATCCGATTGGCTAATCCAATCAGCCAATCAGATTGAGATCGCATTCTATTGGCTGTTCCGATCAGCCAATAGAATGCGAGCTCAATCTGATTGGCTAATTGGATCAGCCAATCGGATTGAACTTGAATCTGATTGGCTGATTCCATCAGCCAATCAGAATTTTCCTACCTTAATTCCGATTGGCTGATAGAATCCTATCAGCCAATCGGAATTCGACAGACACCATCTTCGATGACGTCATTTAAAGGAACCGTCATTCGGCGAGTAGGCGTCGGTAGAAGAGGATAGATCCGCGTCGGCTGGAAGATGATGGCTCCGGAAGAAAGAAGATTGAAAATGCCGCTTCATAGAAGACTTCATCCCGATGATGGACTTCTTCAGCGCCCGCTTGGATCAAGACTTCAGCCCGATGATGGATTTCTTCAGCCACCGCTTGGATCCAGACTTCAGGCGGAGGATGGACGTCACTCTTCAGCCCCCCCTTGGGCTTGGATGAAGATTTCGGAGGGTCTTCTGGACAGATCGGGACCAGGTGTGGTGAAGACAAGGTAGGGAGATCTTCAGGGGCTTAGTGTTAGGTTTATTTAAGGGGGGTTTGGGTCAGATTAGGGGTATGTGGGTGGTGGGTTGTAATGTTGGGGGGGTATTGTATGTTTTTTTTTACAGGCAAAAGAGCTGAATTCTTTGGGGCATTCCCCGCAAAGGACCCTTTTCAGGGCTGGTAAGGTAAAAGAGCTTTTCTATTTTAATTTTAGAATAGGGTAGGGCATTTTTTTTATTTTGGGGGTCTTTGTTATTTTATTAGGGGGCTTAGATTAGGTGTAATTAGTTTAAAATTGTTGTAATATTTTTGTAATGTTTGTAAATATTTTTTTATTTTTTGCAACTTAGATCTTTTTTATTTTTTGTACTTTAGTTAGTTTATTTAAATGTATTTATTTGTAGGTATTGTATTTAATTAATTTATTGATAGTGTAGTGTTAGGTTTAATTGTAGATAATTGTAGGTATTTGATTTAATTTATTTATTGATAGTGTAGTGTTAGGTTTAATTGTAGGTAATTGTAGGTAGTTTATTTAATTTATTTATTGATAGTGTAGTGTTAGGTTTAATTATAACTTAGATTAGGATTTATTTTACAGGTAATTTGTAATTATTTTAACTAGGTAACTATTAAATAGTTATTAACTATTTAATAGCTATTGTACCTGGTTAAAATAAATACAAAGTTGCCTGTAAAATAAATATTAATCCTAAAATAGCTACAATATAATTATAATTTATATTGTAGCTATATTAGGGTTTATTTTACAGGTAAGTATTTAGCTTTAAATAGGAATAATTTATTTAATAAGAGTTAATTTATTTCGTTAGAATAAAATTATATTTAACTTAGGGGGGTGTTAGGGTTAGGGTTAGAATTAGCTTTAGGGGTTAAAAAATGTATTATAGTATCGGTGAGCTCCGGTCGGCAGATTAGGGGTTAATACTTGAAGTTAGGTGTCGGCGATGTTAGGGAGGGCAGATTAGGGGTTAATACTATTTATTATAGGGTTATTGAGGCGGGAGTGAGGCGGTTAATAACTTTATTATAGTAGCGGTGAGCTCAGGTCGGCAGATTAGGGGTTAATAATTGTAGGTAGGTGGCGGCGACGTTGGGGGCGGCAGATTAGGGGTTAATAAATATAATATAGGGGTCGGCGGTGTTAGGGGCAGCAGATTAGGGGTACATAGGGATAACGTAGGTGGCAGCGGTGTGTGGTCGGCAGATTAGGGGTTAAAAAATTTTAATAGAGTGGCGGCGATGTGGGGGGGCCTCGGTTTAGGGGTGCATAGGTAGTTTATGGGTGTTAGTGTACTTTAGAGCACAGTAGTTAAGAGCTTTATAAACCGGCGTTAGCCCAGAAAGCTCTTAACTACTGACTTTTTTCTGCGGCTGGAGTTTTGTCGTTAGAATTCTAATGCTCACTTCAGCCACGACTCTAAATACCGGCGTTAGAAAGATCCCATTGAAAAGATAGGATACGCAAATGGCATAGGGGGATCTGCGGTATGGAAAAGTCGCGGCTGCAAAGTGAGCGTTAGACCCTTTCATGACTGACTCTAAATACCAGCGGGCGGTAAAAACCAGCGTTAGGAGCCTCTAACGCTGGTTTTGACGACTACCGCCCAACTCTAAATCTAGGCCTATGTAAACGTTGGATAGGGAGGTAATAGCATTTTCCTTTTCTATTGGTCTATCTAAGGGTCGATGTTTAAAACATCTTCAAAATAGCACAATGTTGTAAAGGTATATACATCACAATTGAAAAAGCAGGTGAAATGTACTAAAGCACTGGTTTTCAAACCTGTCCTCAAGCCTCCCCAACAGGCCAGGTTTTCAGGATCACCTTGGAAGAGAGCAGGTAAATACCATGGTTACTAATCAGATGATTATTTCACCTGTGCTCCAGTTCAGATATCCTCAAAATGTGGCCTGTTAGGGAGGCCTGAGGACAGGTTTGAAAGCCAATGTTCTAAAGAGACCGAATGATTGATTTAAGGTAGTCACAAAAAGGCATTTCAGTTCACTTTTTAATGCAGCATCACCATGTACAGCAAGGGTATCATGTAAAAACACTTTAGACGGTGTGAAATGACAATATCATTTACATGTGTGAACTGAAACTAGTTGCAATACAATAGTTAAACTTGTAAATTAATAATAAAACTATATGAGCTGGGGCATTGTGGGTATCATGGGCATTTTAATTGGTGTGTTATATATATGCATTATACTGTACAAATTGTTTATAATTTTATGTATGTTTGCTATTGTAATAAAAATTGTTTTCAATTTTGCTGTGTTTTTATTTTTAGGATCAAGATTTTATGTAAAGGGTATTAATAGCCCACAGAAGAAAGTGGTTGCAACTTTTCCGTAATATAACAGCGTGTTTTTTAGACTTCAGACTATATAAATCTAGTTATTAAAAACAGAAGTGTTAAACATTGTGGCCTAGATTACAAGGGGAGTGCAAAATTGCACTTTTGTGAGCTCGATATTTGCCATCCACTCAGTAATACCAGCGCACTCCACTGAGCAAGGAGTCCACGTCTGGTTGCCTCTTTTTCCCATGGGGAGACTAAATATATACAGAGAGAAGTGCACTCACAGTTAATACCATTGTTAGCCTGTTCTATGGCGATTTACCACCTGGGAAAAGCTTCTTTTTAGCCCAGTAATGCTTTTCACAGAGTAGAACTTTCCTGTAGTATATCAGTCTGATCCCGCATATTACGGTCACTCCAGTGCCGAAATAACTGGAAATTCTTCTCTGAACAAGGAACACAGCAACCCCAGCCAATCGTTTCGGCCTTCAATGGGTCTCGTTAGTGAGGTGTAGCCATATTCCTCTAAACACACTGAGCAAGGAGTCCATGTCTGGTTGTCCCTTTTCCCAAAGGGAGACTTAAAGGGACCTGAAACCCAAACATTTTCTTTCATGATTCAGATAGAGAATACAATTTTAAGCAAGTTTCATTCTCTTTGTATCATTTGTTGAAGGAGCAGCAATGCACTAATGGTTTCTAACTGAACACATGGGTGAGCCAATCACAATCAATATATATATATATATATATATATATATATATATATATATATATATATATATGCAGCCACCAATCAACAGCTAGAACCTAGGTTCTCTGCTGCCCGGAGCTTGCCTAGATAAACCTTGTTTTAGCCTGTTCTATAGCGTTTTACCATCTTGGTGCAGCTTCTTTTTAGCCCAGTAATGCTTTTTGCAGAGTAGTATATCACTCTGATCCCTCCTATTATTATATGTATGTGTGTGTGTGTCTAAATAACAATTCCATAATACTATTTAATAATGTCTTTTACTGTGTATTTACTGTAACAATTTCACATTTCAATGTCGCTCACACAGGACAATTTTATTTTTATTGTAAATACATATTTCTATATATATATATATATCTACATATACCAATACCTGTATATTTATTCCTTTAGATATATATACAAAAACAAGATGGACTCCAGCACTCCAATCAATTTAAAAGGCAATATTTATTGACAAAAGCTTTTGTCAATAAATATTGCCTTTTAAATTGATTGGAGTGCTGGAGTCCGTCTTGTGTTTGCATACTATTGGAGGGCTGTGGCAGTGCCCTTGGTCTTTCGTGCACTCTGTCCTCTGTGCTGTTCTCCTCTTGGGACTTTAGATATATATATAGGTATAGATATTTATTTACCTTAACACTATCAGATCTATATATATATATATATATATATATATAGTAAACAATTTCCAGTTCAGCCCACCGATAGCCAACTCGCCTGGGTGCAATGATATAGCATCAAATAGGAAACAAGAGAATGCACTCTCAGGACTTTTTAAAAAAAAAACAATTTAATGGAACGTTTTCGGGGTTCACAACCCCTTCATCAGCATACAGAACAAACAAAATACAACTCATTTATAGTGTTACATACAAATTAAATCACACCAACCTTAGTGCCTCTCCAAAAAAGTGCGCCAATATTTCGAGCTTGGAACGCATCTTGCGTTCCACAGTGCTGTCCAAAACCGGAAGTTTCATTACCTCACTTCCGGTTTTCGGTCCCAATATACAATCGTGAGCTTATTCATAAAGTTGTGCAATCTACATGTCTGAACATTCTTGTGTGACATACTAATGTAGAAAACTTCATATAGACAAACATGTGGAACATTGCCACAAATGCCTAAAATTGTGATAAATAAATATTAGAAAGTGTTTGTGCATCGAGTTGGCATGGTGACAGTAACCATGGTAATTGTATACAATGTAAATTACCCATAAGTGCCATTACCTGTGTTAAGATTAAAACAAAATACCAACTGGACAGAGCAACGATTTTCTTAATGTGCAAAACAGCATAAATTCATGCTGAATATGCTCATTACAGTAAAAAATAATAATAATGATTAAAATAATGATTGGACTATATATCAGTACGTGTGGTTGGAATGACATTTTCTAAATAAGAAACAAATGAAATGCTGCAAATATGGATGGAAAAAATTGAAGTGTGACACCAATATGACATATGGGAAACTTGGACCAACTGACAGTTGGCATGAATATTGCTTCAATCGATATGCGAACAGATAGATGCATAAAGTGAGAGTAATATGTAATGAAAGGAATATGTGGGATATTGTAGGGCTGTACAAATTATAAGCTATACCGCTGGGGCATCACATCATGTTCATATAAAGTAAATTTGGCCATCGGGCGGTTATAGCATACATCAGCCCAAATATAGATGCAGATGAATATATGTAGTGGCTGGGAAAAAATTATAAGGGTGGTAACCTTATTTTGGAATTATAGCCTCAAACATGACAGCAAAGCAACCTATATCACAAGATAGAAGGGATAATATTAATAAGGACATGTAGCTCATATAAACAGTCCCCACATCAGAAATTTCTCCAAGTGGGTATAGTAGTATTCATATCCGCTTTAAGACTGGTGGTGCGTGTTTGAACAGTGGGTAATTGCACAAGGCAGACCAGGCTTCCACGGAGAAGATGGAGACAGATGTCCCCCCTGCTCCGTGCCGTTAGGTGCACAACACTTCCCCCTACGAATAGGGGCAAATGGAATGTGTACCAAAACGGAGCCACGATGTCCACCTGACATAACCCAAGCATGTAGCACCCCAATTGTTGATCACATAAGGCTCTTAAAGTCCGGTATAGTATTCAAGCTGCCTGGTTGTATCGTGCCCAGTCTGAACATCCACTGGGCCTCGCGTTTCAGAAGTTGCTTGTTCCGGTCGCCCCCCCGATCCAATGGGGGTATGTGATCAATTAGAATGTAGCGGATGGAAGACACTGAATGTCCCTTTTTGGCGCAATGTCGCGCCACTGGCTGCTCAGAATCACCTTGTTTGAGTGCAGTCCTTATGGCGTGGCGATGATTTGCCATACGCTCACGGAGTGTACCAGATGTATTCCCTATATAGAAACAGGAACATGGACAAAATAATAAATATATTACGTGAGTGGTAGTACACGTAATAGAGTGCCTGATAGAAAATGTTCGATTTGTGTGTGGATGATGGAATACTTTGGTACCCACTAGGCCATTACATGTTGTGCAGCCCAAACAGCGATAGGATCCCTTGATGTTCCTTTTGTTCCCGGTCAGATAACACTGCTTGGGGTCCGTTTTCACCAATAGATCCTTAAGATTAGTCCCCCTCTTGAACCCAACCATAGGTTGTAAATTGTGAGTGAATGTGAGCTTAGGGTCTGAAGACATAATTGGCCAGTGCTGGCGAAGGATCTGGCCAATATTTTTTGTCACTGGAGTGAAAGTGGTGGACATAATGAGCTTATCACTTGTGTCCCTTTTGGGTTTAGGTAGAATCAAATCCGTCTGTGTTAATGTTGAAGCGGATTCCATGGCGTCTTGTTTTACCGGGATCTTATATCCCCTATTCTGGAACCTCTCACCCACTCCTTTCAATTGGGAGACCCCAGTTTCGGCATTAGAATTATTGCGCATTGTTCTTATGCATTGTGATTTTACTATGCCTTTTAGTAGGGCTGGGGGATGGCAACTATCTGCCCTTAGTATAGAGTTGCGGTCAGTGGGTTTATGGTATAATGTGGTTCCTAGATTATTGGAATCCTTGAAGACTGTTAAGTCCAAGAAATGAATGGATTGAAAATCCACTGTCATCTTAAACTTAACATTATTGGTAGTGTTGTTATACACTTCAAACCATTTGTGGCGTTCCTCCAGGCCCCCTCGCCACACTAAGAAAATATCATCTATGTATCTGTAATAACAAATTATGGATACATTCGGCGTGTTCCACAGATACATGTTTTCGAATTGTGACATGTAGATGTTGGCGTACGAGGGGGCCATGGAGGAACCCATGGCTGTGCCAGCGGTTTGTAAATAAAATTTATTTTCAAACTGAAAATAGTTTTTAAACAGACAGTATTCAATGAGGGACAGTAAGTATTCCACTGGGGGACCCTCATAAAGGGGGTTTCCCGTAAGATGTTCTTGTATGGCTTTAAGTCCATCAAGATGGGGTATAATGGTATACAGACTGTTGACATCCAGAGTGACGAGCAAATCATCTGGCTGGATGTCAACAGTCCGTATCTTACGAATGAAATAATTCGTGTCCATAACGTAAGACCATGTTTCCCTCACCACTGGCTGTAATAGTACATCCACATATTGTGCTACAGGCTGGGTGAGTGACTCCCTAGCCGACACAATAGGACGGCCCGGTGGGTGGTCCAGTGTTTTGTGGATTTTGGGGATTGAATACAAAATGGGTATCTTGGGATGTATAGTAGTGCAGAAATCACGAATGTGCTCAGTTAAGTACCCTTGTTCAAATCCCAAATTAATCAGTTTGTCAAGTTGTGTTTTGAATTGTATAGTAGGGTCAGATGTTAACAGGTTATATGTCAGGGTATCAGCCAATTGTACCAGGATGTCATTTCTATAATCATTATAATCCAAAAGGACAATGGCCCCGCCCTTATCGGCGGGCCTGATGACTATAGAGGAATCATTCTGGAGGGTTTTAATGGCTTTCAATTCATCTCTGGAGAGATTATGTTTCCACAATGTGTCTGTTCTTGCTGTGTCCAAATCTTGGGTTATCAGCCTCAAAAAGGTTTTAGTACTTGGACTGCTATTAATGGGTTCAAAAGAACTGGGTACTTTGCATTTAAGTTCAACGTGGGACTTCAGTGATGGCGAATCTTTATTTTGAAAAAATTCCCTAATCTTAAGGGATCTATTCAGTTTGTAAAGGTCTAGCTTAAGGTCAAATTCAGATACTGGGGTGCTCGGCACAAAAGATAAACCTTTGTTAAGAACTTTGCGCTCACTGTCAGTCAAGGTGTGTGTACTCAGATTAACAATTATGTCCTCTGTCATGGTCGTCTGGGGGGTCTGTGTCTGATGCCCCGCCCGCCTGATGTGGGGTCTGTGATGCCTCCCCCTCCCCGAGAGCGTGTTGTTACCCCTAAAAAATGACTAGGGGTTGAATGTGATCTGGGTTCATGTGAGGAAAATTGGTCCTGATGTCTATGTGGACCAGGTGGAGTGAACAAAGTACCAGAGGGATTCCTTTCGGTGTCAGTGGAGTCTTCCCCACTCGTATCTACCGTATCAAAGTGTACCCGTCTGGTTCTATGTCTCCTCCTGGTCTGATTCCCCTGTGTGGTAGTCAGCCATTTATACACTTTTCCCTGAGTGTAATCACTATTGACAGTCTCCAACTTTTTGTTTTTAAATGTAATTAAATCACTCTGGTATTTGTCAATTTGCAATTTGATTTTTGATAACCAATTTTCTTGGGTGTCACTGGTGAGTGTGATGTTGTGTAAATATTCGAAAGTTTGTATTTCTATCCTAACTTTACTTAGAATTACAGTGACCTCCTCTATAACTAATAGTATTAGGTCTAAAGAGCACTTGTTTAAAATAAAACACCATTTCTTTCTAAATTCTGGGTTATCACGTCCAATAGTAGGTACATTGTGGACTCTAAATCCACGGGGGATGTGGTCTGTTCTATAATAATCGGACAGATAGCTGCCATGTAACGCTAGATCAACCTCTCTTTTTTTTAATTTAAGCAAAGTGTAATACAAATTAACTGGGGTCTCACCAATAGTTTGGAGATGGGTGCGAACAAAATCCGATCAGCATCATCTGAGGTGTAAGATACAGTGCCTGTCTGTGCTGCCACGGCCTGGCAAGTCAGATCCTCCACCTGGATGTTGGGATCTGGGGTGTTGATATCCTCTGTTCTCGGTTGTGATGTCATGCTAGAGGGGAGCAATGAGTAGTGTACAAATGGAAAGAAAAGTATCTGGAAAATTAGTTCACAGCAGCCAAAGTCCAAGCACAAAAATACTGAAAGCACAGAAGGAATTGTGCAGCCCAATTGTGAAAGCGCTGGAGATGTAGATAAATGAGGTTAAACAGGGGGGTTCCACTGGTCAGAAGATAAATAGTAAACAATTTCCAGTTCAGCCCACCGATAGCCAACTCGCCTGGGTGCAATGATATAGCATCAAATAGGAAACAAGAGAATGCACTCTCAGGACTTTTTAAAAAAAAACAATTTAATGGAACGTTTTCGGGGTTCACAACCCCTTCATCAGCATACAGAACAAACAAAATACAACTCATTTATAGTGTTACATACAAATTAAATCACACCAACCTTAGTGCCTCTCCAAAAAAGTGCGCCAATATTTCGAGCTTGGAACGCATCTTGCGTTCCACAGTGCTGTCCAAAACCGGAAGTTTCATTACCTCACTTCCGGTTTTCGGTCCCAATATACAATCTTGAGCTTATTCATAAAGTTGTGCAATCTACATGTCTGAACATTCTTGTGTGACATACTAATGTAGAAAACTTCATATAGACAAACATGTGGAACATTGCCACAAATGCCTAAAATTGTGATAAATAAATATTAGAAAGTGTTTGTGCATCGAGTTGGCATGGTGACAGTAACCATGGTAATTGTATACAATGTAAATTACCCATAAGTGCCATTACCTGTGTTAAGTTTAAAACAAAATACCAACTGGACAGAGCAACGATTTTCTTAATGTGCAAAACAGCATAAATTCATGCTGAATATGCTCATTACAGTAAAAAATAATAATAATGATTAAAATAATGATTGGACTATATATCAGTACGTGTGGTTGGAATGACATTTTCTAAATAAGAAACAAATGAAATGCTGCAAATATGGATGGAAAAAATTGAAGTGTGACACCAATATGACATATGGGAAACTTGGACCAACTGACAGTTGGCATGAATATTGCTTCAATCGATATGTGAACAGATAGATGCATAAAGTGAGAGTAATATGTAATGAAAGGAATATGTGGGATATTGTAGGGCTGTACAAATTATAAGCTATACCGCTGGGGCATCACATCATGTTCATATAAAGTAAATTTGGCCATCGGGCAGTTATAGCATACATCAGCCCAAATATAGATGCAGATGAATATATGTAGTGGCTGGGAAAAAAGTATAAGGGTGGTAACCTTATTTTGGAATTATAGCCTCAAACATGACAGCAAAGCAACCTATATCACAAGATAGAAGGGATAATATTAATAAGGACATGTAGCTCATATAAACAGTCCCCACATCAGAAATTTCTCCAAGTGGGTATAGTAGTATTCATATCCGCTTTAAGACTGGTGGTGCGTGTTTGAACAGTGGGTAATTGCACAAGGCAGACCAGGCTTCCACGGAGAAGATGGAGACAGATGTCCCCCCTGCTCCGTGCCGTTAGGTACACAACACTTCCCCCTACGAATAGGGGCAAATGGAATGTGTACCAAAACGGAGCCACGATGTCCACCTGACATACCCCAAGTATGTAGCACTACTACTATACCCACTTGGAGAAATTTCTGATGTGGGGACTGTTTATATGAGCTACATGTCCTTATTAATATTATCCCTTCTATCTTGTGATATAGGTTGCTTTGCTGTCATGTTTGAGGCTATAATTCCAAAATAAGGTTACCACCCTTATACTTTTTTCCCAGCCACTACATATATTCATCTGCATCTATATTTGGGCTGATGTATGCTATAACCGCCCGATGGCCAAATTTACTTTATATGAACATGATGTGATGCCCCAGCGGTATAGCTTATAATTTGTACAGCCCTACAATATCCCACATATTCCTTTCATTACATATTACTCTCACTTTATGCATCTATCTGTTCGCATATCGATTGAAGCAATATTCATGCCAACTGTCAGTTGGTCCAAGTTTCCCATATGTCATATTGGTGTCACACTTCAATTTTTTCCATCCATATTTGCAGCATTTTATTTGTTTCTTATTTAGAAAATGTCATTCCAACCACACGTACTGATATATAGTCCAATAATTATTTTAATCATTATTATTATTTTTTACTGTAATGAGCATATTCAGCATGAATTTATGCTGTTTTGCACATTAAGAAAATTGTTGCTCTGTCCAGTTGGTATTTTGTTTTAAACTTAACACAGGTAATGGCACTTATGGGTAATTTACATTGTATACAATTACCATGGTTACTGTCACCATGCCAACTCGATGCACAAACACTTTCTAATATTTATTTATCACAATTTTAGGCATTTGTGGCAATGTTCCACATGTTTGTCTATATGAAGTTTTCTACATTAGTATGTCACACAAGAATGTTCAGACATGTAGATTGCACAACTTTATGAATAAGCTCACGATTGTATATTGGGACCGAAAACCAGAAGTGAGGTAATGAAACTTCCTGTTTCGGACAGCACTGTGGAACGCAAGATGCGTTCCAAGCTCGAAATATTGGCGAACTTTTTTGGAGAGGTACTAAGGTTGGTGTGATTTAATTTGTATGTAACACTATAAATGAGTTGTATTTTGTTTGTTCTGTATGCTGATGAAGGGGTTGTGAACCCCGAAAACGTTCCATTAAATTGTTTTTTTTTTAAAAAGTCCTGAGAGTGCATTCTCTTGTTTCCTATTTGATGCTATATCATTGCACCCAGGCGAGTTGGCTATCGGTGGGCTGAACTGGAAATTGTTTACTATTTATCTTCTGACCAGTGGAACCCCCCCTGTTTAACCTCATTTATCTACATCTCCAGCGCTTTCACAATTGGGCTGCACAATTCCTTCTGTGCTTTCAGTATTTTTGTGCTTGGAATTTGGCTGCTGTGAACTAATTTTCCAGATACTTTTCTTTCCATTTGTACACTACTCATTGCTCCCCTCTAGCATGACATCACAACCGAGAACAGAGGATATCAACACCCCAGATCCCAACATCCAGGTGGAGGATCTGACTTTCCAGGCCGTGGCAGCACAGACAGGCACTGTATCTTACACCTCAGATGATGCTGAACGGATTTTGTTCGCACCCATCTCCAAAACTATTGGTGAGACCCCAGTTAATTTGTATTACACTTTGCTTAAATTAAAAAAAAGAGAGGTTGATCTAGCGTTACATGGCAGCTATCTGTCCGATTATTATAGAACAGGCCACATCCCCCGTGGATTTAGAGTCCACAATGTACCTACTATTGGACGTGATAACCCAGAATTTAGAAAGAAATGGTGTTTTATTTTAAACAAGTGCTCTTTAGACCTAATACTATTGGTTATAGAGGAGGTCACTGTAATTCTAAGTAAAGTTAGGATAGAAATACAAACTTTCAAATCTTTACACAACATCACACTCACCAGTGACACCCAAGAAAATTGGTTATCAAAAATCAAATTGCAAATTGACAAATACCAGAGTTATTTAATTACATTTAAAAACAAAAAGTTGGAGACTGTCAATAGTGATTACACTCAGGGAAAAGTGTATAAATGGCTGACTACCACACAGGGGAATCAGACCAGGAGGAGACATAGAACCAGACGGGTACACTTTGATACGGTAGATACGAGTGGGGAAGACTCCACTGACACCGAAAGGAATTCCTCTGGTACTTTGTTCACTCCACCTGGTCCACATAGACATCAGGACCAATTTTCCTCACATGAACCCAGATCACATTCAACCCCTAGTCATTTTTTAGGGGTAACAACATGCTCTCGGGGAGGGGGAGGCATCACAGACCCCACATCAGGCGGGCGGGGCATCAGACACAGATCCCCCAGACGACCACGACAGAGGACATAATTGTTAATCTGAGTACACACACCTTGACTGACAGTGAGCGCAAAGTTCTTAACAAAGGTTTATCTTTTGTGCCGAGCACCCCAGTATCTGAATTTGACCTTAAGCTAGACCTTTACAAACTGAATAGATCCCTTAAGATTAGGGAATTTTTTCAAAATAAAGATTCGCCATCACTGAAGTCCCACGTTGAACTTAAATGCAAAGTACCCAGTTCTTTTGAACCCATTAATAGCAGTCCAAGTACTAAAACCTTTTTGAGGCTGATAACCCAAGATTTGGACACAGCAAGAACAGACACATTGTGGAAACATAATCTCTCCAGAGATGAATTGAAAGCCATTAAAACCCTCCAGAATGATTCCTCTATAGTCATCAGGCCCGCCGATAAGGGCGGGGCCATTGTCCTTTTGGATTATAATGATTATAGAGATGACATCCTGGTACAATTGGCTGATACCCTGACATATAACCTGTTAACATCTGACCCTACTATACAATTCAAAACACAACTTGACAAACTGATTAATTTGGGATTTGAACAAGGGTACTTAACTGAGCACATTCGTGATTTCTGCACTACTATACATCCCAAGATACCCATTTTGTATTCAATCCCCAAAATCCACAAAACACTGGACCACCCACCGGGCCGTCCTATTGTGTCGGCTAGGGAGTCACTCACCCAGCCTGTAGCACAATATGTGGATGTACTATTACAGCCAGTGGTGAGGGAAACACGGTCTTACGTTATGGACACGAATGATTTAATTCGTAACATACGGACTGTTGACATCCAGCCAGACGATTTGCTCGTCACTCTGGATGTCAACAGTCTGTATACCATTATACCCCATCTTGATGGACTTAAAGCCATACAAGAACATCTTACGGGAAACCCCCTTTATGAGGGTCCCCCAGTGGAATACTTACTGTCCCTCATTGAATACTGTCTGTTTAAAAACTATTTTCAGTTTGAAAATAAATTTTATTTACAAACCGCTGGCACAGCCATGGGTTCCTCCATGGCCCCCTCGTATGCCAACATCTACATGTCACAATTCGAAAACATGTATCTGTGGAACACGCCGAATGTATCCATCATTTGTTATTACAGATACATAGATGATATTTTCTTAGTGTGGCGAGGGGGCCTGGAGGAACTCCACAAATGGTTTGAAGTGTATAACAACACTACCAATAATGTTAAGTTTAAGATGACAGTGGATTTTCAATCCATTCATTTCTTGGACTTAACAGTCTTCAAGGATTCCAATAATCTAGGAACCACATTATACCATAAACCCACTGACCGCAACTCTATACTAAGGGCAGATAGTTGCCATCCCCCAGCCCTACTAAAAGGCATAGTAAAATCACAATGCATAAGAACAATGCGCAATAATTCTAATGCCGAAACTGGGGTCTCCCAATTGAAAGGAGTGGGTGAGAGGTTCCAGAATAGGGGATATAAGATCCCGGTAATACAAGACGCCATGGAATCTGCTTCAACATTAACACAGATGGATTTGATTCTACCTAAACCCAAAAGGGACACAAGTGATAAGCTCATTATGTCCACCACTTTCACTCCAGCGACAAAAAGTATTGGCCAGATCCTTCGCCAGCACTGGCCAATTATGTCTTCAGACCCTAAGCTCACATTCACTCACAATTTACAACCTATGGTTGGGTTCAAGAGGGGGACTAATCTTAAGGATCTATTGGTGAAAACGGACCCCAAGCAGTGTTATCTGACCGGGAACAAAAGGAATATCAAGGGATCCTATCGCTGTTTGGGCTGCACAACATGTAATGGCCTAGTGGGTACCAAAGTATTCCATCATCCACACACAAATCGAACATTTTCTATCAGGCACTCTATTACGTGTACTACCACTCACGTAATATATTTATTATTTTGTCCATGTTCCTGTTTCTATATAGGGAAAACATCTGGTACACTCCGTGAGCGTATGGCAAATCATCGCCACGCCATAAGGACTACACTCAAACAAGGTGATTCTTAGCAGCCAGTGGCGCGACATTGCGCCAAAAAGGGACATTCAGTGTCTTCCATCTGCTACATTCTAATTGATCACATACCCCCATTGGATCGGGGGGGGCAACCGGAACAAGCAACTTCTGAAACGCGAGGCCCAGTGGATGTTCAGACTGGGCACGATACAACCAGGCGGCTTCAATACCATGCCGGACTTTAAGAGCCTTATGTGATCAACAATTGGGGTGCTACATACTTGGGGTATGTCAGGTGGACATCGTGGCTCCGTTTTGGTACACATTCCATTTGCCCCTATTCGTAGGGGGAAGTGTTGTGCACCTAACGGCACGGAGCAGGGGGGACATCTGTCTCCATCTTCTCCGTGGAAGCCTGGTCTGCCTTGTGCAATTACCCACTGTTCAAACACGCACCACCAGTCTTAAAGCGGATATGAATACTACTATACCCACTTGGAGAAATTTCTGATGTGGGGACTGTTTATATGAGCTACATGTCCTTATTAATATTATCCCTTCTATCTTGTGATATAGGTTGCTTTGCTGTCATGTTTGAGGCTATAATTCCAAAATAAGGTTACCACCCTTATACTTTTTTCCCAGCCACTACATATATTCATCTGCATCTATATTTGGGCTGATGTATGCTATAACCGCCCGATGGCCAAATTTACTTTATATGAACATGATGTGATGCCCCAGCGGTATAGCTTATAATTTGTACAGCCCTACAATATCCCACATATTCCTTTCATTACATATTACTCTCACTTTATGCATCTATCTGTTCGCATATCGATTGAAGCAATATTCATGCCAACTGTCAGTTGGTCCAAGTTTCCCATATGTCATATTGGTGTCACACTTCAATTTTTTCCATCCATATTTGCAGCATTTCATTTGTTTCTTATTTAGAAAATGTCATTCCAACCACACGTACTGATATATAGTCCAATCATTATTTTAATCATTATTATTATTTTTTACTGTAATGAGCATATTCAGCATGAATTTATGCTGTTTTGCACATTAAGAAAATCGTTGCTCTGTCCAGTTGGTATTTTGTTTTAAACTTAACACAAGTAATGGCACGTATGGGTAATTTACATTGTATATAATTACCATGGTTACTGTCACCATGCCAACTCGATGCACAAACACTTTCTAATATTTATTTATCACAATTTTAGGCATTTGTGGCAATTTTCCACATGTTTGTCTATATGAAGTTTTCTACATTAGTATGTCACACAAGAATGTTCAGACATGTAGATTGCACAACTTTATGAATAAGCTCACGATTGTATATTGGGACCGAAAACCGGAAGTGAGGTAATGAAACTTCCGGTTTCGGACAGCACTGTGGAACGCAAGATGCGTTCCAAGCTCGAAATATTGGCACACTTTTTTGGAGAGGCACTAAGGTTGGTGTGATTTAATTTGTATGTAACACTATAAATGAGTTGTATTTTGTTTGTTCTGTATGCTGATGAAGGGGTTGTGAATCCCGAAAACGTTCCATTAAATTGTTTTTTTTTAAAAAGTCCTGAGAGTGCATTCTCTTGTTTCATATATATATATATATATATATATATATATATATATGTTTAATAATAATAAATAAAAAAAATTCTATGTAAATAATATTGGAATGTAAAATGAGCATATCTTGCTAATGGTTTCTCGCTTTAGGTCTAACGTGGTTTCACCTGCGTTATTGAAAAACTAAATATAATTACAAGATGTTAATAATTATTAAAAATGATAGATACTGTATAAAATATATACATAAATTCTATGGATTATGTAGATTTTTTACAGTATCTATAATATTTTTGTAATAATTTTTATTAATAATTAATATTTTTTTATATTTAATATTTCAATAACGCGCCTTAAGATTTATAATACATTTTCAACTAAAGCTAACAATGTATGATTACATTACAGTTACTGACATACATTACATACACTAGTTAATAGCAACTATTGGTTACATAACTCCCAAAGCTGTGTTAGGTAGGTTCATTTCATCCATCATAATTTAATTTAAAATCCAGTTTAGTTCCAACTACAAAAGATAGCTTCATTTTAATTACATTTTTTACATCAAACATGAGACTAACAAAACAGCAGTAGCCTTCTGACACTTTATGGAACCAGAAAAATAAACAAGCTAAATGAGTAACTTTAGCCTTCTCTGTTCTTTCAAATAAAGAAAGTTCTTTGAAAGAAACTGAGACAATTATTACACCCAACAAAAGTCTACTGGTATGACAAACTGCTTAATGTAAAGATGGAGCCTATACCAAGATATACTCCAGGTAAGGAAACACCGAAACACCCTCGGCTAGATTTGGAGTTTGGCGTTAGCCGTGAAAACCAGCGTTAGAGGCTCCTAACGCTGGTTTTAGGCTAACTCCGGTATTTGGAGTCACTCAAAAAAGGGTCTAACGCTCACTTTTCAGCCGCGACTTTTCCATACCGCAGATCCCCTTACGTCAATTGCGTATCCTATCTTTTCAATGGGGTCTGAAGTGAGCGTTAGAAATCTAACGACAAAACTCCAGCCGCAGAAAAAAGTCAGTAGTTAAGAGCTTTTTGGGCTAACGCCGGTTCATAAAGCTCTTAACTACTGTACTCTAAAGTACACTAACACCTATAAACTACCTATGTACCCCTAAACCGAGGCCCCCCCACATCGCCACCACTCGATTACATTTTTTTAACCCCTAATCTGCCGACCGCCACCTACGTTATACTTATGTACCCCTAATCTGCTGCCCCTAACACCGCCGACCCCTGTATTATATTTATTAACCCCTAATCTGCCCCCCACAACGTCGCTGCCAGCTACCTACAATAATTAACCCCTAATCTGCCGACCGCAAAGCGCCGCCACCTACATTATAGCTATGTACCCCTAATCTGCTGCCCCTAACACCGCCGACCCCTATATTATATTTATTAACCCCTAATCCGCCCCCCACAACGTCGCCTCCACCTGCCTACACTTATTTACCCCTAATCTGCCGAGCGGACCGCACCGCTACTATAATAAAGTTATTAACCCCTAATCCGCCTCACTAACCCTATAATAAATAGTATTAAACCCTAATCTGCCCTCCCTAACATCGCCGACACCTAACTTCAATTATTAACCCCTAATCTGCTGACCGGAGCTCACCGCTATTCTAATAAATGTATTAACCCCTAAAGCTAAGTCTAACCCTAACACTAACACCCCCCTAAGTTAAATATAATTTTAATCTAACGAAATAAATTAACTCCTATTAAATAAATTATTCCTATTTAAAGCTAAATACTTACCTGTAAAATAAATCCTAATATAGCTACAATATAAATTATAATTACATTGTAGCTATTTTAGGATTAATATTTATTTTACAGGCAACTTTGTAATTATTTTAACCAGGTACAATAGCTATTAAATAGTTAAGAACTATTTAATAGCTACCTAGTTAAAATAATTACAAAATTACCTGTAAAATAAATCCTAACCTAAGTTACAATTAAACCTAACACTATACTATCATTAAATTATTAAATAAAATACCTATAATTA
Source organism: Bombina bombina (assembly GCF_027579735.1). NCBI lineage: Eukaryota > Metazoa > Chordata > Amphibia > Anura > Bombinatoridae > Bombina > Bombina bombina. The sequence goes on along the minus strand of NC_069504.1, from coordinate 1,028,451,704 downwards.
CCTACAATTAAACCTAACACTACACTACCAATACATTAATTAAATACAATATCTACAAATAACTACAATGAAATAAACTAACTAAAGTACAAAAAATAAAAAAGAACTAAGTTACAAAAAATAAAAAAATATTTACAAACATAAGAAAAATATTACAACAATTTTAAACTAATTACACCTACTCTAAGCCCCCTAATAAAATAACAAAGACCCCCAAAATAAAAAATGCCCTACCCTATTCTAAATTACTAAAGTTCAAAGCTTTTTTACCTTACCAGCCCTGAACAGGGCCCTTTGCGGGGCATGTCCCAAGAAGTTCAGCTCTTTTGCCTGTAAAAAAAAAACATACAATACCCCCCCCAACATTACAACCCACCACCCACATACCCCTAATCTAACCCAAACCCCCCTTAAATAAACCTAACACTAAGCCCCTGAAGATCATTCTACCTTGTCTTCACCTCACCAGGTATCACCGATCCGTCCTGGCTCCAAAATCTTCATCCCACCCAAGCTGGGGCTGGCTATCCATCATCCGGTGGCTGAAGAGGTCCAGAAGAGGCTCCAAAGTCTTCATCCTATCCGGGAAGAAGAGGTGATCCGGACCGGCAACCATCTTGATCCAAGCGGCATTCTATCTTCATCCGATGACGACCGGCTCCATCCTGAAGACCTCCACCGCGGACCCATCTTCTTCCGGCGACGTCCAACTGAAGAATGACGGTTCCTTTAAGGGACGTCATCCAAGATGGCGTCCCTCGAATTCTGATTGGCTGATAGGATTCTATCAGCCAATCGGAATTAAGGTAGGAATATTCTGATTGGCTGATGGAATCAGCCAATCAGAATCAAGTTCAATCCGATTGGCTGATCCAATCAGCCAATCAGATTGAGCTCGCATTCTATTGGCTGATCAGAACAGCCAATAGAATGCGAGCTCAATCTGATTGGCTGATTGGATCAGCCAATCGGATTGAACTTGATTCTGATTGGCTGATTCCATCAGCCAATCAGAATATTCCTACCTTAATTCCGATTGGCTGATAGAATCCTATCAGCCAATCGGAATTCAAGGGACGCCATCTTGGATGACGTCCCTTAAAGGAACCGTCATTCTTCAGTTGGACGTCGCCGGAAGAAGATGGGTCCGTGGTGGAGGTCTTCAGGATGGAGCCGGTCGTCATCGGATGAAGATAGAAGATGCCGCTTGGATCAAGATGGTTGCCGGTCCGGATCGCCTCTTCTTCCCGGATAGGATGAAGACTTTGGAGCCTCTTCTGGACCTCTTCAGCCACCGGATGATGGATCGCCAGCCCCCGCTTGGGTTGGATGAAGATTTTGGAGCCAGGACGGATCGGTGATACCTGGTGAGGTGAAGACAAGGTAGGATGATCTTCAGGGACTTAGTGTTAGGTTTATTTAAGGGGGGTTTGGGTTAGATTAGGGGTATTTGGGTGGTGGGTTGTAATGTTGGGGGGGGTATTGTATGTTTTTTTTTACAGGCAAAAGAGCTGAACTTCTTGGGGCATGCCCCGCAAAGGGCCCTGTTCAGGGCTGGTAAGGTAAAAGAGCTTTGAACTTTAGTAATTTAGAATAGGGTAGGGCATTTTTTATTTTGGGGGTCTTTGTTATTTTATTAGGGGGCTTAGAGTAGGTGTAATTAGTTTAAAATTGTTGTAATATTTTTCTTATGTTTGTAAATATTTTTTTATTTTTTGTAACTTAGTTCTTTTTTATTTTTTGTACTTTAGTTAGTTTATTTCATTGTAGTTATTTGTAGGAATTGTATTTAATTTATTTATTGATAGTGTAGTGTTAGGTTTAATTGTAGGTAATTGTAGGTATTTTATTTAATTAATTCAATGATAGTATAGTGTTAGGTTTAATTCTAACTTAGGTTAGGATTTATTTTACAGGTAATTTTGTAATTATTTTAACTAGGTAACTATTAAATAGTTCTTAACTATTTAATAGCTATTGTACATGGTTAAAATAATTACAAAGTTGCCTGTAAAATAAATATTAATCCTAAAATAGCTACAATGTAATTATAATTTATATTGTATCTATATTAGGATTTATTTTACAGGTAAGTATTTAGCTTTAAATAGGAATAATTTATTTAATAAGAGATATTTAATTTCGTTAAATGTAAATTATATTTAACTTAGGGGGGTGTTAGTGTTAGGGTTAGACTTAGCTTTAGGGGTTAATACATTTATTAGAATAGCGGTGAGCTCCAGTCGGCAGATTAGGTGTTAATAATTGAAGTTAGGTGTCGGCGATGTTAGGGAGGGCAGATTAGGGGTTAATACTATTTATTATAGGGTTAGTGAGGCGGATTAGGGGTTAATAACTTTATTATAGTAGCGCTCAGGTCCGCTCGGCAGATTAGGGGTTAATAAGTGTAGGCAGGTGGAGGCGACGTTGTGGGGGGCAGATTAGGGGTTAATAAATATAATATAGGGGTCGGCGATGTTAGGGCAGCAGATTAGGGGTACATAGGGATAATGTAAGTAGCGGCGGTTTACGGAGCGGCAGATTAGGGGTTAATAATAATATGCAGGGGTCAGCGATAGCGGGGGCGGCAGATTAGGGGTTAATAAGTGTAATGTTAGGGGTGTTTAGACTCGGGGTACATGTTAGAGTGTTAGGTGCAGACGTAGGAAGTGTTTCCGCATAGCAAACAATGGGGCTGCGTTAGGAGCTGAACGCGGCTTTTTTGCAGGTGTTAGGTTTTTTTTCAGCTCAAACAGCCCCATTGTTTCCTATGGGGGAATCGTGCACGAGCACGTTTTTGAGGCTGGCCGCTTGCGTAAGCAACTCTGGTATCGAGAGTTGAAGCTGCGTTAAATATGCTCTACGCTCCTTTTTTGGAGCCTAACGCAGCCTTTATGTGGACCCTCAATACCACAGTTATTTTTATGGTGCGGCCAGAAAAAAGCCGGCGTTAGCTTTTTCGGGTCGTTACCGACAAAACTCCAAATCTAGCCGATAGTGTTCTTATCACTGATAAGAGAGTTCAAAAAACCTTTGTAAAGATTCTGGGAGCAACAAACTGAAAATGCTTGTCCAGCAAAGCAACCTTAGAAATTGATGATGATCCCTGTGAATAGGGAAATGAATATAAGCATTATTATTATTATTATACTTTATTTATGTAGCACCAACATATTCCGCAGCCCTGTCCGTGGGTACAATTCATTTAAATAAAACAATGATATAAAACTTGTAAGAAACAAGACATTGAGGGCCCTATTCCCGTGGGAACTTACAATCTAGAAGGGTAGGAGGTTGAGAAACAGGAGGTGAAGACTGCAAGATTGAGAAAGATGTTAATGCAGAGTTAGATGAGGGAAATGTTAGGTAAGTGAAATTAATTTATAACTGAGTTGGGTGGTAAGGCACAAAAAAGTCTTCAGAGAGCATTTAAAGGAAGAAAGATTAGGGCAAAGCCTGATGGGCTGGAGTATACTTGTTGATTAGAGAGGATAGGTAGTGGGGAGTGGTGTTGGTGAGAGTTTTGTATGTAAGGGTGAAAATTTTGAATTTAATTCTGCTGTGAATGGGGAGCCAATGAAGGGACTCACAGAGAGGTGCAGCAGATACAGAGTGACGGGAAAGGTGGATTAGTCTGACAGAGGCATTTAGGATGGATTGAAAGGGGGAGAGGTTGGAAAGAGGAAGGCCAGTAAGTAGGTTACTGCAGTAGTCAAGTCGGGAAATAACAAGGAAGTGGATACATTGCTTTGTGGTGTTAGCGCTCAGAAAAGGGCGAATCATGGAAATATTGCATAGGTGGTTGCAGCAGGATGAAGAAAGTGATTGGCTGTGGGGGACGAAGGATAGATTTGAGTCAAGTGTAACTCCGAGGCCGCAGACTTGGGGTGAGGGGAAGATGGTGATGCCATCAACAGGGATAGAAAAGTCAGAGGTCAGCTAAGAGCTTGGGGAGATTAGAAGGAACTCATTCATGGACATGTTCATATTTATGTGGTGAGAGGCCATCCAGGAAGAAATACCAGATAAGCAGTTGCTGACATGAGAAAGGAAAGAGGGAGAGAGAGCAGGGGTGGTGAGGCAGATCTGGATGTCATCCGCATTGAGGTGTTATCTGAAGCCATAATTGTTGATAATTTTATCCAGTGAAGACGTATAAATGGAGAAGAGTAGAGGACCCAGAACAGATCCTTGGGGTACTCCAACAGACAGAGGCATTGGAGAGGAGTCACCAGCAAATGACACAGAAAAAGATCTGTAAGAAAGATAATAGTGATTTAAAGAAAGAGCAGTGTCACAGAGGCCAAAAGAGCTAAGGGTCTGTAGGAGGAGGGAGTGGTCAACTGTGTCAAAGGCAGCTGAGAGGTCAAGTAAGATAAGTATAGAGTAGTGCCCATTACATTTAGCAGAAAGAAGATTGTTAGTAACCTTGGTAAGCATCCTTCAGATCTATGAACTGTCCTCATTGAACATAAGGAAGAATAGTCCACATAGTTTCCATCTTGAAAGAAGGAACTCTGAGAAACATTTTTAAAGTTTTCAAACTTAGAACAGGTCTGTAAGTTGCATCTTCCTTGGGAACAAAAAATAAGTTGGGTTAAATCTCTGACCTTGTTCCGGTTATGGAACTGGAACTATCACACTCATAGATTTCAGATCTAAAATGAATAAACTAAATAAACTAAAAAAAAGGCTTTTGCCTTCACAGGATTATTTGGAACATGAGACAAATGAAACCTTCCCCTGGGAGGTCTTGATCAGAAACCTATTCTGTATCCTTGAGAAATTATGTTCAGAACCCATGAATCTAGAACAAAATGAAACCAAGCCCCTTGAAAATGGCAAAATCTTTCCCCTACCAGAAGATCTAGATCGGGGGGAGCACCTTCATGCAGACTTAGTAATGGAGAAAGACTTTTTTAGACAGTTTGGATCTGTTCAAATTAGGATTTGGCTTTCAGAAATAAACAGAAGAACCCTGTTTCTTAAATGAAGAGGAGGACTTCTGGTTTTTAGATTGATGAAAAGAATGAAAACAGTTAGAAGCCCTAGATTTACCCTTATACTTCTTATTCTGAGGGAGAAAGGCTCCTTTCCCCAGTCACCATAGAAATAATGTCATCCAGACCAGACCCAAACAACATCTTCCCTTTAAAAGGAACAGACAGAATTCCAGCTTTAGAAACCATGTCAGCGGACTATGATTTCAACTACAAGGCCCTACTAGTCAGAACTGCTAGCGCTATATTTTAGTCATTGTTCTTAATAATATCAACAACTGCATCACAAATTAAAGCATTATCTGTCTTCAAGAGTTTTAATTGATTAGAAAACTCTTGGAAAAAAGGGTAACTGTAATCCCCCTATAATCATCAAAACACAGGATCCACATCACTTGCATACATATATATTTACAATTTGCTGCCATCGCTGCACAACTTAACCCCTTCGCTGCGCTAGTTCTCATGCCGTGTCCCATTGGAACCTATGGAAGCATGCTCTTGTGAGCACAATGCTTCCCAGAAATGCGAACGTGAGGTCGCCTTCGCATTGAGGCTAACTTGTAATACCAGCGCACATTTGCGTGTGCTTGTATTACTCAATATATATAATATCGAAAGATATATTTCGTGTTCAACTTGTAATCTAAACCAAAACATTTAAAAATGTATAATATTATTAAAAAATTACTATAGACACTGAATATATATATATATATATATATATATATATATATATATATATATATATATATATATATATATATATATATATGGATTATTTGGAATTTTATTTTACATTATCTATAATTATTTTAATAATTATTAATTTTTAAAATATTTTATATTTAATATTTCAACAGCGCAATGTAAGAATAGTATTTCAATAGTATTTCATGTGCGTTAGACCTAAAGTGTGAACCCTGATGTACATTTTACATTTCTATCTTTTTCAAGTAGAAATATTTTTTAATACTAAAGGTATATTTCTATGTAAATATGATAATCTTAATGTAAAATAAAATTATATATATATATATATATATATATATATATATATATATATATATATATATATATATATATATATATAAATACCTATTTGTATATGGGAATAGATATACAGGTATATGTATATACATATATACATAGGGAAGGAATTTGTATTTACAATAAAAATTACATTGTCCTGTATGTGAAGAACATCGGAATGTCAAATATGTACTCTCACCAACTTCCAACAACTGCCAGGGTGCTTTAGCAATAAAATACAACATCAAAAAATAAGCACTCGCTGGACTTGGCAGATCTTCATAGAGAAACTTTTATTGTGATGTTTTGGGACAGCACAGTGCCCCTTCCTCAGACAAACATACTGATGTGTATAGCAGGTTTATAAATCCTAAACCTCTACACTCCACCCACTCACCCACGAATCATGAACAGCGACTAGTGATTACACTAAACACACCAACCTGTGTAAACCACACCTCCCTAAAGTGAGCTGTCAGATTTACTGACAACATATACTACCTACTATTAAAAATGAGTTAAAATGTAGGTGCAAACTATAGATCCACAAACTCAGTGCACTCCAGGTAGCTCCAACCGAGAATCACAAGAGTCCCCAAATATTAACAGTAATCATTATACGTCTATGCAAAGTGTATTTATATTCAGAAAACATATTCCCAAAACATCAGTTCATGTGACGTATCTATTACCTATCACACCTAGCTGGTGTTCTGGGAAAATGGTGAACTTGTGAAATTAGCGAACCATGTCACTTCCTTTGATGTGGGATCAGCTGTTTCACAAAGTTTGACCATATTGCGCATGCGTGCCAGCATCATTACATACCTGGCCGCATACGTCACTGCTACAGTTTCGAGATCTGTGAAATTCCTGGACCCTCTTTACGTGCATGCGTGGCATTTGAAATGGTCAATACCACCCCCACTTTGCATATGTTTATACGCATTCCCATTCCAGTTACACCGTTACGGTGACATTAAAAAATTAAATATAATTTTTTTTATTAAACAACTTAAAGGGAGCTCCTGTGTAAAACAATCTTGTATGAACAAGCAAACAGTTTTGAACAATTCATTTCTTTAATGTCACTGTATAACTGTAATTTGAAATGCGTATAAACGTACTGCAAAGCGTGGCGCGTATCGACAGTTTCAAATGCCGCGCATGAACGGTAAAGAGAGTCCAGGAATTTTACGGGTCTCGAAACTGTATTATTATTATTTTATTATTATTATCAGTTATTTGTAGAGCACCAACAGATTCCACAGTGCTAGAAACTGTAGCAGTGACATATGTGGCCAGGTATGTAATGATACAGGCACGCATGCGCAGTATGGTCAAACTTTGTGAAACAGCTGATGCTACATCACAGGAAGTGATGTAGTTCGCTAATTTTAGAAGTTCACCGGCCAATCACTGTATGTAAATGCTGTGCTGTATTGCCAAAAATATCCTTAAGGAACAAATCATCAATTAAACACATATCATCTGCTCTTAAGGCAAGCGCGCATCCATTGTCCGCTCCACCCTCTCCAGTCCTCATCATAAGCTTACTTTACCGTATGACCCCACTATCACAGTATCATAATCTGTAGTACCCACTGATTAACAGACCATAGTACTCTCGGTTTCTCAGCATGTGAATAACTAATTACAATGTACCTAAAATACTCCCATGTAGAGAACATATCAGGGATGTCACATCTCGGTAATTACCATTCTCAGTGTGGGCGTCACCCTAGTACACCACTTAGACCAATCGTAAACCGGATAATGCCAATGTTTGTATATCTTTCATATACAACTCCACCTAACCAATCACCATTTAACGCCATCAAAACATTGCAGCTCCAGACCTGAGTCATAGGGGTGTCAACCTTATTGGACCAATGGTTACATTGATAACTCTAACTGTAAGCCAGTTGTGACAAAGCCACAGTTTAGTTACTCTTAGACCATGATATACAAATATGTAAGCCATATGAAATGCATGTCAAATGTATATTGTCCCATCACCAGCACCCAACGCAACCAATCGATCCCATGTCCTAATGACCAATATTCACATATAAAAAGTATAACGTAATTGCTTCTCACTTTATCAGACCACATCCCAACCAAATGAATAAATAAATAATGCCACCCATAGGCTATAGGCATATCAATACATCTATCCCTACAGTACTTCATGGAGTTGTATAAAATGCAGATGTAGTATTATCTATCCTAGTGGTACTGGCCACACCCCTATATTAGTCATCACTCAAAGCAGAGTCACTGCTGTGCACCCAGATGTGGATCCAACTGCACTAAAAAAACAAGATTATTAAAAACAATCATTATAGCAAGCCTATATTGAAAAAAATAAGAGAGTATCGGTATACCCCTATCTAATGCTAACTATAGCCTAACACTGCATCAAGATATAATACACAATTTCTTTCCTATTCCAAAAAGTTTAGGAAAAAAGAGGGAGCTAAAAGCTAAGTTCCCACCACACTTAGTCAAATAACAAGAGATACAGCGATATTAAAATTGATACCTTTACTTCACAATAAAATACAATTAGTTACAACAATAAACATTAAAATAAGTATAATGTGATAGAAGGGACGTCTCCCTTAAAAGACTGGAATACCACCTTAAAATATGTGAATGAAATTCTTTATAAAATGTTTTAAAAGAGCGTTATAGTAAGATTCAGCAAAAATGTTATAATGTTAATATCGATCTTGAGTGAACTGGTCACAATCTTTGCAACAGAGTTTCTAATGTTAGCTGATCAAAAAGTGCTACAGTTCATCAGATAGTGTCAGCGTGAGATAAGTTTAATTAGGTTGTTCATAAGTTGTTAAGCGATCATGTTAAGCACCTTAAAATCAGGTTTCCTTTGTACTCACACTTATCCAAATGACTGTGATAACGGTTTGTTGGCTCACAATGTTGGAGATTATTATATGTAAGCGATATCTTCCAATGTGTTATCAACCTTTCTTACTTGCTTGAGTCGGCTGAACCCGGTCAGCGTGGTTGGATACTGCTTTTTTTCCTCCAAAATCCTTATGCTTGAGTCGGCTGAACCCGGTCAGCGTGATTGGAGACTGCTTTTACCAAACTTCTTATGCGTCAGATATTGCCTGATTCCAAGGGGAGAAAGGATATCCACAGACCCGCACTTAGCGTGGAACACGCGCGGGCTAAAAAGTAAAACTAGGTACCTAGATTTAGAAAATAGAGTAAAGTCCTTAGCTGGGAACAACACAGAGTAAGTCTACGCGTTTCACCCGATATGGCTTTTTCAAGATACTGGTTAGTTCCCGGGGCAAGATTTAAATGTTCATTGAAATGTGTTCATTGGTTGTGAGTCTTTCCAATTAAAGGTGGAATTTGATCAGGCTTGCTTGTACTTAAGGTGGTTTATTATATTCATTTTCAATGGGTCATTCATTCGATCAAATAGAAAGCTGAATCATATATTATTTATGGATATTTATTGCGCTCAAACTTAGAGATATACTAATATGTGTTAAATACTAAGTTAAGGTGGTAAAACCAGAGGTGGTATTTCACGTTAAAAAAAATAATTAAAATTTAAAGTTATATGTTTCATATCTATTAAAATAGATAGTTTAATCAACTATTACATAATAAGAAATCATCATAAGAATTATTCATTAGACATCAGCTTATCACCACTAGCTTATAAACTAAATTGTTCTAGAGAGTAGAGAATAATTTATATCATATTTAATACAACCTTATAAAAATGGACATATGAAAAAGCCCTATCGGGTGAAAATGCGTAGACTTACTCTGTGTTGTTCCCAGCTAAGGACTTTACTCTATTTTCTAAATCTAGGTACCTAGTTTTACTTTTTAGCCCGCGCGTGTTCCACGCTAAGTGCGGGTCTGTGGATATCCTTTCTCCCCTTGGAATCAGGCAATATCTGACGCATAAGAAGTTTGGTAAAAGCAGTCTCCAATCACGCTGACCGGGTTCAGCCGACTCAAGCATAAGGATTTTGGAGGAAAAAAAGCAGTATCCAACCACGCTGACCGGGTTCAGCCGACTCAAGCAAGTAAGAAAGGTTGCTAACACATTGGAAGATATCGCTTACTTATAATAATCTCCAACATTGTGAGCCAACAAACCGTTATCACAGTCATTTGGATAAGTGTGAGTACAAAGGAAACCTGATTTTAAGGTGCTTAACATGATCGCTTAACAACTTATGAACAACCTAATTAAACTTATCTCACGCTGACACTATCTGATGAACTGTAGCACTTTTTGATCAGCTAACATTAGAAACTCTGTTGCAAAGATTGTGACGAGTTCACTCAAGATCGATATTAACATTATAAAATTTTTGCTGAATCTTACTATAACGCTCTTTTAAAACATTTTATAAAGAATTTCATTCACATATTTTAAGGTGGTATTCCAGTCTTTTAAGGGAGACGTCCCTTCTATCACATTATACTTATTTTAATGTTTATTGATGTAACTAATTGTATTTTATTGTGAAGTAAAGGTATCAATTTTAATATCGCTGTATCTCTTTTTATTTGACTAAGTGTGGTGGGAACTTAGCTTTTAGCGCCCTCTTTTTTCCTAAACTTTCTGTTCCTATCGTGACAGTCCTGGGGTGACTGTTTTAGAGTGGCCTAGTTCTCTTTTAGTTATTAGCGCTATACTTCTGTGTTCACCTTTCCTATTCCAACCCATACTCTTAAATAAGGGGAAAGCAACATGTTCTACAACTCCATTGTTCCAGGAACTACATACAGTGGGTCAAAAAAGTATTTAGTCAGCCACGAATTGTGCAAGTTCTCCCACTTAAGAAGATGAGAGAGGCCTGAAATTTTCATCATAGGTATACCTCAACTATGAGAGACAAAATGTGGAAACAAATCCAGATAATCACATTGTCTGATTTGGAAATCATTTATTTGCATATTATGGTGGGAAATAAGTATTTGGTCACCTACAAACAAGCAAGATTTCTGGCTCTCACAGATCTGTATCTTCTTCTTTAAGAGGCTCCACTGTCCTCTGCTCATTACCTGTATAAATGGCACCTGTTTGAACTTGTTATCAGTATAAAAGACACCTGTTCACAACCTCAAACAGTTACACTCCAAACTCCACTATGGTGAAGACCAAAGAGCTGTCGAAGGACACCAGAAACAAAATTGTAGACCTGCACCAGGCTGGGAAGACTGAATCTGCAATAGGTAAGCAGCTTGGTGTGCAGAAATCAACTGTGGGAGCAATAATTAGAAAATGGAAGACATACAAGACCACTGATAATCTCCCTAGATCTGGGGCTCCACGCAAGATCTCACCACGTGGGGTCAAAATGATCACAAGAATGGTGAGCAAACATCCCAGAACCCCACGGGGGGACCTAGTACCTGCAGAGAGCTGGGACCAACGTAACAAAGGCTACCATCAGTAACACACTACGCTGCCAGGGACTCAGATCCTGCAGTGCCAGACATGTCCCCCTGCTTAAGCCAGTACATGTCCGGGCCTGTCTGAAGTATACTAGAGAGCATTTGGATGATCCAGAAGCAGATTGGGAGAATGTCATATGGTCAGATGAAACCAAAGTAGAACTGTTTGGTAGAAACACAACTTGTCGTGTTTGGAGGAGAGAGAATGCTGAGTTGCAACCAAAGAACACCATACCTACTGTGAAACATGGGGGAGGCAACATCGTGCTTTGGGACTGTTTCTCTGCAAAGGGAACAGGACGACTGATCCGTGTACATGAAATAATGAATGGGGCCATGTATCGTGAGATTTGAGTGCAAATCTCCTTCCATCAGCAAGGGCATTGAAGATGAAACGTGGCTGGGTCTTTCAGCATGACAATGATCCCAAACAAACCACCCAGGCAACGAAGGAGTGGCATCGTAAGAAGCATTTCAAGGTTCTGGAGTGGCCTAGCCAGTCTCCAGATCTCAACCTCATAGAAAACCTTTGGAGGGAGTTGAAAGTCTGTGTTGCCCAGCGACAGCCCCAAAACATCACTGCTCTAGAGGAGATCTGCATGCAGGAATGGGCCAACATACCAGCAACAGTGTGTGAAAACCTTGTGAAGACTTACAGAAAACGTTTAACCTCTGTCATTGCCAACAAAGGATATATAACAAAGTATTGAGATGAACTTTTGATATTGACCAAATTCTAATTTTCCACCATAATTTGCAAATAAATTCTTTCCAAATCAGACAATGTGATTGTCTGGATTTGTTTCCACATTTTGTCTCTCATAGTTGAGGTATACCTATGATGAAAATTACAGGCCTCTCTCATCTTGCACAATTGGTGGCTGACTAAATACTTTTTTGCCCCACTGTAGTTCTCCCAATCTTTGTCACAAACATTATATCAGCAAATATTCTTCTCATATGTTTAACTGGGAAAACATCAAGGCTCTCAAAAACTCAGCTTAACATCTCAACCACGGTTAAGTATGTAATGGCATCTGCTTGGGATGTTGAGCTGAGTTTTTGAGAGCCTTGATCTATTCACAGTTAAACATATGAGAAGAATTGCAAAAACAATACATACAACTATACCTGATTAATAACCCAATTACTATGATACTTTGCTTCTCTAACAGTCCTTCTAAATACTATTAAACCAATATATTTTGGGGTCTCACTCTCTTATGGACCAGTGTTCCCTGACTTCCTTTGGTCCAAGGTTCACTGAGCATCTTGAGACTGCTGGGCTCCCAAAGTTCCACTCTGCTTTGCCAAAAACTGTAGCCCCTCTCCAAAGTTTCAGTCATGGCGGGCCCCAGAACGTCTACTTCCACTGTCAGCATTCTATATACATCTAGTTTCAACTGTATATGTATATTAACATAACTAGGTAGGCCAGTCCTTCCTCCAGCCAACCTAGGTTGTCTCTTTGGGGGTAGGGAGATATTTCCTGGCACCTTGTTGTCTCACAGATAACTATATACCTTTTTGAATTGAATTCTCACAGGATTGTGAGACCAACTGACCATTAACATATCTTAGGCAAGGAGGCACTTATTGTTTGGCTTCCTTTCTGGCATATAAATACATTAAATATATACATGGTCATATATGAATATGGAATTTTGCTGTGCAAACAAATAAATGATAATAATAATATTTTATACATAGTAAATCATTTTGTACAGTCATAGTAAACAATTTCTCATACATATATTTAGACATGTATATTTATGTAGAAATATACATTATAGCCCTTTGCGGTCAAACACCTTATCATATACTGTACCTTTTTATACCTTTTTTTATACATTTTAACCCTTATAACTTTTTTTATATTTATATGAACAATTTTTTATCAGATAGTGTTTATATGAGCGTAACTGTAATTTCAAATGTATTTATTTTGTGTTAAGGGTAACTTATTTTTAACGCACTGACCTTTACGCAAGGGTTTCAGTCTCGCTAACCCAACAAGCATAAAATTTGATTGTGCTCTCGAGATCTCGTTTACATTCGACTTGTACGACACGCGCTATTTCCGATGCTCAAAAAAAAGATGTTGCTTGAGTGCAACCACTTGTAATCTAGCCCCTATTTGGCTAAAACCTAACACTAACCCCTTGAAGATCACCCTACCTTGAGAAGTCTTCATCCAGGCGGCATCTTCTATCTTCATCCATCCGGCTCGGAGCGGCTCCATCTTCAAGACATTCAACGCGGAACATCCTCTTCAAATAAAGTCCAACTGAAGAATGAAGGTTCCTTTAAATGATGTCATCCAAGATGGCGTCCCTTGAATTCCGATTGGCTGATAGAATTCTATCAGCCAATTGGAATTCAAGGGATGCCATCTTGGATGACGTCATTTAAAGGAACCTTCATTCTTCAGTTGGACTTCGTTTGAAGAGGATGCTCCGCATCAGATGTCTTGAAGATGGAGCTGCTCCGCGCCGGATGGATGAAGATAGATAATGCCGCCTGGATGAAGACTTCTCAAGTTAGGGTGATCTTCAAGGGGTTAGTGTTAGGTTTTATCTGGAGGACCTCTTCTGGCCGGCTTGGATGAAGTCTTCTGCCCATCTGGAGGACCACTTCGCCCGGCTTCATTGAGGACTTCGGTCCGGCTGGGTGAAGACTTCTCAAGGTAGGGTGATCTTCAAGGGGTTAGTGTTAGGTTTTATTAAGGGGGTATTGGGTGGGTTTTAGAGTAGGGTTGGGTGTGTGGGTGGTGGGTTTTAATGTTGGGGGGCGGGTATTGTTCTTTTTTTACAGGTAATAGAGCTGATTACTTTGGGGCAATGCCCCGCAAAAGGCCCTTTTAAGGGCTATTTGTAATTTAGTATAGGGTAGGGCTTTTTATTATTTTGGGGGGCTTTTTTATTTTATTAGGGGGATTAGATTAGGTATAATTAGTTTAAGAAACTTGTAATTATTTTATTATTTTCTGTAATTTAGTGGGGGGGGTTTCGTACTTTAGACAATTTTTTTAAATTGTATTTAATTTTATTTAGTTTAGGTAATTAATTTAATTATAGTGTAGTGTTAGGTGTAATTGTAACTTAGGTTAGGATTTATTTTACAGGTAAATTTGAATTTGTTTTAACTAGGTAGCTATTAAATAGTTAATAACTATTTAATAACTATTCTACCTAGTTAAAATAAATGCAAAGTTGCCTGTAAAATAAAAATAAATCCTAAACTAGCTACAATGTAACTATTAGTTATATTGTAGCTATCTTAGGGTTTATTTTATAGGTAAGTATTTAGTTTTAAATAGGAATAATTTAGTTAATGATTTTAGATTTATTTAAATTATATTTAAGTTAGGGGGGTGTTAGGGTTAGACTAAGATTTAGGGGTTAATACATTTCCTATAGTTGCGGCGACGTTGGGGGCGGCAGATTAGGGGTTAATAAATGTAGGTAGGTGTTGCCGATGTTAGGGCCGGCAGATTAGGGATTAATAAAATTTAACTAGTGTTTGCGATGCAGGAGTGTGGTGGTTTAGGGGTTAATATATTAATTATAGTGGCGGCGATGTGCGGTTCGGCAGATTAGGGGTTAAATTTTTTTTTAGTGTTTGCGATGTGTGGGGGCCTCGGTTTAGGTGTTAATAGGTAGTTTATGGATGTTAGTGTACTTTTTAGCACTTTAGTTAAGAGTTTTATACTACGGCGTTAGCTCATAAAACTCTTAACTACTGTCTTTTAAATGCGGTATCAGTCTTAAAAGGAGAGGCTGTAACGCTCACTTTTTGGAAGTCCCATTGAAAAAATAGGATACGCAATTGATGTAAGTGGATTTGCGGTATTTTCAAGTCTGACCAAAAAAGTGAGCGGTACACTCCTGTACCTGCAAGACTCGTAATACCAGCGGGCGTTAAAAAACAGCGTTGGGAGTTGGGACCTCTCAACGCTGCTTTTTAAGGCTAACGCAAGACTCGGAATCTAGGTGTAACAGAATTAAGGAAATCTGATAATAGAAGTAAATTGGAAAGTTATTTAAATTCATATGCTCAATCTGAATAAAGAAAGACAAATTTAGGGTTTAGATTCAATAAGGCTATTTTTGGAAGTACATTATTTTGTGTCATCATGTGGTAACAATAATATATATATTTATAAGTTGGGAAATTAATGGTATTTTTTATTTTTTCTGACATACAAATAATATTTATTAGTACTCCCCTTTTAGAAAAAGGAACAATATCAAAATCTCATACAAATAAACCAATAATAGAAAGAGCAGATAATAACACTGCTAGAATAGTCCCCACCATATGAAGAGGAATCAGTCTTTCAAATCACAGATCAATTTAAAGTAACACAGTACTGCAATTAGCCGCAGCTCCTCGCCCACTCACAAGTTCTTTAACTCAATGTCAATTCTATTGTAACATAAAAGCAGAGTGCAACTCCTATTCAGGTGCAGGTTACAATTAGACATGTGCGATTCGTTTCGGTTCGATTCGGAAATTTGGCCGAATTCGTAAATTTCGGGATTCGGAACGATTCGGATTTCCGAATTTAAAATAGTGCCGAATTTACCGAATAAATGCGAATTAGTTCGGATTTATTCGGTAGATTCGGATGGCCATGGATTACACTAGTATTGTACAGTATATTAGGTTATATCACTCTGCTATGGGTTACACCTAATATACAGTACATAATACTAGTCTAATCCCACCTAACACTTACCGAAATTCCGAATTTCCGAACCGAACCAAACTGAATCCAGCCGAATTTATTTGAATCTGAATGAATCCGAAACGAATCCGAGCCGAATTTATTCGAATTTTTCCAATTTCTAATCGATCCGAACCGAAATTCAAAAAAATCTGAATCGATACGAACCGAATTTTTTCGCCATGCACATATCTAGTTACAATACATATAAAACCGATAAAAATCGTCATATAGCATTAATTAAATACAATCCAGCTAATGGGGCCTATCTATCAAGCTCCAAATGGAGCTTGAGGGCCCGTGTTTCTGGCGAGTCTTCAGACTCGCCAGAAACACAAGTTATGGAGCAGCGGTCTAAAGACCGCTGTTCCATAACCCTGTCCACCTGCTCTGATGAGGCGGACAGGAATCGCCACAATTCAACCTGATCGAGTACGATTGGGTTGATTGACACCTACCTGAATCTTCAGGGGGCGGCGTTGCACCAGCAGCTCTTGTGAGCTGCTGGTGCAATGCTAAATACGGAGAGCGTATTGCTCTCCGCATTCAGCGATGTCTGTCGGACCTGATCAGCACTGTCGGATCAGGTCCAACAGACATTTGATAATTCGGCCTCATAGCCTCTCTGGTATCATGCGTAGCCATGCTATGATCCTTAACTTTCACTGTAATGCTGTTATCCAGGTGTCCTTTTCACCTCTGGGTATGGAGGCTCAGAGAATACACCTAGGGGTACATTTTTGAAGCAGAGGATGCTGCTTATTCTGCGCGAACCTTCCGGCTTGCCGGAAACAGGAGTTAAGAAGCAGCAGTCTTAAGGTGGCGGACTGCAATCATCCCGATCAGATACGATCTGGATGATTGACACCGCAAATGTGCAGGGAATAGCATTGCACAAGCATATCACCAGAAATGCTTGTGCAATGTTAAATGCCGACAGAGTATGCTGTCGGCATTTAGTGATACAGGGCAGACATGATTCACTTTAGCGAATCATGTCCGCCCAGGAAATTTTAAGTCTACCCCCAAATCTCTACACGTTTCATCCATTACTCGTACTGACTGTCTCAAGAGGAAAAAAATCAAATCCCATTTGTTTCCTCTTGAGAGAGTCTAGGACAGAATGGGCATACATGACTAAGAGCAAGTGGTAAGCCCAAAATGTTGCTACTTTACCTGTTGGGCCCTATGTAAAATATAATAAAGGTCTATTTTAACTTATGCAGCTGGAGGACTTGTATTCTTATAAGTGCACTTAGTCTCCTTGCTTAGCCTCCTCCATTATTTAAGGTAAGACAGTAGGTAGCGCTGATAGTTTGATAATGATTATATTTTTTTGATAGGGATGATTTAATACTGTCATATATAATAAATTATTATTATTGGCCTAAATTACAAGTTGTGCGGTATGGTGCGGTACAGCTATTCCGCTGAAAAATTTACCTTTGCACACTGAATATGCAGGTCTCCCGTATTACAAGTCGCTGCGGTACAGCTATACCGCAAGCGTTTTTCTATTTATGCAACTCTCCATTCCACACTCAAAAAATGGCTTTTGAGTGCAGGATTTTTATAGAGCCTGTATTACAGGTTGTGCGGTCCAGCTAAAATGCTTGCGTTATAGTCTATACCGCCGCAATCCTTTCCGCTATCTGAGACCAGAAGTTATGGATTTTGCGAAACAAAAATGTTTTACAAAACTCATAACTAAAATGTTACACTAAGTACACTAACAGTCATAAACTATCTATTAATCCCTAAACCGCCAATCCCCGCATCGCAAATGCTATATTACACCTATTAAACCCTAATCCGCCGCCCACCCACATAGCCAACACTAAATAAACATATTAACCCCTAAACCGCCGACTCCTACATCGCAACTACTATAATAAACCTAGTAACCCCTAATCCGCCGGCCCCCCACATGTCTAATACTAAACTAAACATATTAACCCCTAAACTGCCGGCCCCCCACATCGCATATCACTAAATTAAGCTATTAAAAAAAACTAAGATTAAACTATAAATAAACCTAACATAACTATTTTAAGAAAAGAAAATAAACGAAAAATAAAAAAGCTAAATTACAAATTTAAAAAAACCTAACAATACGATAAAAAATAAAATCGATCATTACCAAAAAAAACTTCTAAAATTACGAAAAATAATAAATTAAATAATCCAAAATAATAAAAATTAAACCTAATCTAATAGCCATAAAAAAACAAAAAAGCCACCCCAAAATAAAAAGGGCCTTTTGTAGGGCATTGCCCTAAGTTAAACAGCTCTTTCTTTCATGTAATTAGCAAGAATCCATGAGCTAGTGACGTATGGGATATACATTCCTACCAGGAGGGGCAAAGTTTCCCAAACCTCAAAATGCCTATAAATACACCCCTCACCACACCCACAATTCAGTTTTACAAACTTTGCCTCCCGTGGAGGTGGTGAAGTAAGTTTGTGCTTTGATTCTACGTTGATATGCGCTTCGCAACAGGTTGAAGCCCGGTTTTCCTCTCAGAGTGCAGCGAATGTCAGAGGGATGTGAAGAGAGTATTGCCTATTCGAGAACAATGGTCTACCTCTAGGGGATCTTTTTCATAGGCTCTCTGTTATCGGTCGTAGAGATTTCTTCTCCTACCTCCGTTTTCAGATCGACAATATACTCTTATATACCATTACCTCTACTGATTCTCGTTTCAGTACTGGTTTGGCTATCTGCTTTATGTAGAGGAGTGTCCTGGGGTAAGTATGTCTTATTTTTTGTGACACTCTACGCTATGGTTGGGAACTTTATATGTAAAGTTCTAAATATATGTCTATAAACTTATATTTGCCTTGATTCAGGATAAACGGTATTCCTTATTTTCAGACTGTCAGTTTCATTATTGGGGTAATGCATTTAATTATTTTTTCTTACCTTGAAATTTTTTTTCATTTGGCCATTTTTCCTGCGTGCTGTTAAGCTTGCGGGGGCGGGAAATGTTTCTTTTTATTTCGTTATTTTTTGGCGCGTTCTTTTTTTGGCGCTAAAAATTTTCGTCACTTCCGGCGCAGTAATTTTTCACCGGAAGTTGTATTCTATTACGCATGCGTATTCAGACATTTTTTTGCGCCAAAAAAAATTAAAAAAAATTGGGGCGTCTCTTTTACTCACATTATTTAAACATTTCTCTTCATTGCTTCTGGTTTCTAGAAGCTTATTATTTTTTTGCATTCTTTCCCATTCCTGAAACTGTCATTTAAGGAATTTGATAATTTTGCTTTATATGTTGTTTTTTCTATTACATATTGCAAGATGTCTCATCCTGACCCTGGATCAAAATCCACTAATGAACAGACGTTGCCTGATGCTGGTTCTACCAAAGTTAAGTGCATATGTTGTAAACTTGTGGTAACTGTTCCTCCAACTGTAGTTTGTGAAAGCTGCCATGATAAACTTTCCAATGCTGATTGTGTCTCCATTAGTAATAATCCTTTACCTGTTGTTGTTCCTTCAACATCTAATGTTCAGGATGTTCCTGTTAATGTAAAAGAATTTGTTTCTAATTCTATTAGGAAGGCTCTATCTGTTATTCCTCCTTCCAATAAACGTAAAAGGTCTTTCAAAACTTCTCACATTTCAGATGAATTTGTAGGTGACCATCATCATTCTGACTTATCTGATTCTGATGAGGCTTTTTTCTAGTTCAGAAGATTCTACTACAGATATTGATTCTGATAAATCCTTATATTTATTTAAAATGGAGTTTATTCGTTCATTACTAAAAGAAATTTTGATTGCATTAGATATGGAGGAATCCAGTCCTCCTGATACTAAAACTGCTAAACGTTTAAATTCGGTTTATAAGCCTCATGTATTAATCCCGGAAGTTTTTCCAGTTCCTGATGTTATCTCAGATGTGATTGCTAGGGAATGGGATAGTTTGGGTACTTCATTTACTCCTTCTCCAAGGTTTAAGAAATTGTACCCTGTGCCATCTGATAGATTGGAGTTTTGGGATAAAATCCCTAAGGTCGATGGAGCTATCTCTACCCTTGCTAAACGTACTGCTATTCCTTTGGCAGATAGCACTTCGTTTAAAGATCCTTTGGATAGGAAGATTGAATCTTTTTTAAGAAAAGCTTATTTATGTTCAGGCAATTTAGTTAGACCTGCTATATCTTTGGCTGATGTTGCTGCAGCTTCAACTTTTTGGTTGGAGGCTTTAGCGTAACAAGTAAAAGATCATAATGCATATAGCATTGTTAAACTTCTTCAACATGCTAATAACTTTGTCTGTGATGCCATTTTTTATATAATTAGAGTTGATGTTAGGTATATGTCTTTAGCTATTTTAGCCAGAAGAGCTTTATGACTTAAATCTTGGAATGTAGATATGACTTCTAAGTCAACTTTGCTTTCTCTCTCTTTCCAAGGTAATAAGTTGTTTGGTTCTCAGTTGGATTCTATAATTTCAACTGTTACTGGAGGGAAGGGAGCTTTTTTGTCCCAGGGCAAAAAATCTAAAGAGCAAAAGCCCGAACCTTCTCTTAAAGGTTTCCGGTTGGAAACCTAATCCAGTCTGGAATAAATCCAAGCCTTCCAGAAAGTCAAAGCCTGCTCCTAAATCCGCATGAAGGTGAGGCCCTCATTCCAGCACAGCTGGTAGGGGGCAGGTTACGATTTTTCAAAGATGTTTGGATCAATTCGATTCACAATCTTTGGATTCAGAACATTGTTTCACTGGGGTACAGAATAGGTTTCAAGGTAAGGCCACCTGTGAGAAGATTTTTTCTCTCACGCATTCCAGTAAATCCAGTGAAGGCTCAGGCATTTCTGAAATGTGTTTCAGACCTAGAGTTAGCTGGGGTAATTATGCCAGTTCCAGTTCTGGAACGGGGTCTGGGGTTTTATTCAAATCTATTCATTGTGCCAAAGAAAGAGAATTCTTTCAGACCAGTTCTGGATTTAAAAATATTGAATCGATAAATAAGGATACCAATATTCAAAATGGTGACTATAAGAACTATTCTGCCTTTTGTTCAGCAAGGGCATTATATGTCTACAATAGACTTACAGGATGCATATCTGCATATTCCTATTCACTCAGATCACTACCAGTTTCTGAGATTCTCTTTTCTAGACAAGCATTACCAGTTTATTGCCCTTCCATTTGATCTAGAAACTGCGCCAAGGATATTTTCGAAGGTTCTAGGTGCCCTTCTCTCTGTAATCAGAGAACAGGGTATTGCAGTATTTGCTTATTTGGATGATATCTTGGTACTTGCTCAGTCTTTAAATTCTGCAGAATCTCACACGAATCAACTTGTGTTGCTTCTTCAAAGACATGGTTGGAGGATCAATTTACAAAAAAGTTCTTTGATTCCTCAGACAAGAGTAACCTTTTTAGGTTTCCAAATAGATTCAGTGTCCATGACTTTGTCTCTGACAGAAAAGAGACGTCTGAAATTGGTTTCAGCCTGTCGAAACCTTCCGTCTAAATTGTTCCATTCGGTAGCATTATGCATGGAGATTTTAGGTCTCATGACTGCTGCTTCGGACGCGATCCCTTTTGCTCGTTTTCACACGAGACCACTTCAGCTTTGTATGCTGAACCAGTGGTGTAGGGATTATACAAGGATATCACAAATAATATCCTTAAATCCCAATGTTCGATCATCTCTAACTTGGTGGATGGATCACCATCGTTTAATTCAAGGGGCCTCTTTTGTTCGTCCAACCTGGACTGTGATCTCAACAGATGTGAGTCTTTCAGGTTGGGGAGCTGTATGGGGATCTCTGATGGCGCAGGGGGTTTGGGAATCTCAGGAGGCGAGATTACCAATCAACATTTTGGAACTCCGTGCGATTTTAAGAGCTCTTCAGTTCTGGCCTCTTCTAAAGAGAGAATCGTTTATTTGTTTTCAAACAGACAATGTCACGACCGTGGCATATGTCAATCATCAAGGTGGGACTCACAGTCCTCAAGCTATGAGAGAAGTATCTCAGATACTTGTATGGGCGGAATCCAGCTCCTGTCTAATTTCTGCGGTTCACATCCCAGGTGTAGACAATTGGGAAGCGGATTATCTCAGTCGCCAGACGTTACATCCGGGCGAATGGTCTCTTCATCCAGAGGTTTTTCTACAGATTGTGCAAATCTGGGGTCTCCCAGAAATAGATCTGATGGCCTCTCATCTGAACAAGAAACTTCCCAGGTATCTATCCAGATCCCGGGATCCTCAGGCGGAAGCAATGGATGCGTTGTCAATTCCTTGGAATTATCATCCTGCTTATATCTTTCCGCCTCTAGTTCTTCTTCCGAAAGTAATCTCCAAAATTCTAATGGAGCGCTCATGTGTACTGCTGGTGGCTCCAGCATGGCCCCACAGGTTTTGATTTGCGGATCTCGTTCAGATGGCCAGTTGCCAACCTTGGACACTTCCGTTAAGGCCAGACCTTCTATCTCAAGGTCCTTTTTTCCATCAGGATCTCAAATCATTAAATTTGAAGGTATGGAAATTGAACGCTTAATTCTTAGTCATAGAGGTTTTTCTGACTCATTGATTAATACTATGTTACAAGCTCGAAAATCTGTCTCTAGAAAGATTTATTATCGGGTTTGGAAGACTTACATCTCTTGGTGTTCTTCTCATAAATTTTCCTGGCATCGTTCAGAATTCCTAGAATTTTACAATTTCTTCAGGATGGTTTGGATAAAGGTTTGTCTGCAAATTCCTTGAAAGGACAAATATCTGCTCTTTCTGTTCTTTTTCACAGAAAGATTGCTCATCTTCCTGATATTCGTTATTTTGTACAGGCTTTGGTACGTATCAAACCTGTCATTAAGCCAATCTCTCCTCCTTGGAGTCTTAATTTTGTTTTGTCAGCCTTACAGGCTCCTCCGTTTGAGCCTATGCATTCTCTGGACATTAAATTACTTTCCTGGAAAGTATTGTTTCTTTTAGCTATCTCTTATGCTAGAAGAGTTTCTGAGTTATCTGCTCTTTCTTGTGAATCTCCTTTTCTGATTTTTCATCAGGATAAGGCGGTGTTGCGGACTTCATTTCAATTTTTGCCTAAGGTTGTGAATTCTAACAACATTAGTAGAGAAATTGTTGTCCCTTCATTATGTCCTAATCCTAAGGAATCTAAGGAAAAGGTTGTTACATTCATTGGATGTAGTTAGAGCTTTAAAATATTATGTTGAAGCTACTAAAGATTTTAGAAAGACTTCTAGTCTATTTGTTATCTTTTCTGGTTCCAAGAAAGGTCAGAAGGCTTCTGCCATTTCTTTGGCTTCTTGGTTAAAGTCTTTGATTCATCATGTTTTTTTCAGCGGAATTGGCTGTCTTTATTTTATTTTATCCCTCCCTCTCTAGTGACTCTTGCATGGAAGTTCCACATCTTGGGTATCTGCTATCCCATACGTCACTAGCTCATGGACTCTTGCTAATTACATGAAAGAAAACATAATTTATGTAAGAACTTACCTGATAAATTCCTTTCTTTCATATTAGCAAGAGTCCATGAGACCCACCCTTTTTTTGTGGTGGTTATTATTTTTTTGTATAAAGCACAATTATTCCAATTCCTTATTTTTTTTATGCTTTCTCACCTTTTTCACCCCACTTCTTGGCTATTCGTTAAACTGAATTGTGGGTGTGGTGAGGGGTGTATTTATAGGCATTTTGAGGTTTGGGAAACTTAGCCCCTCCTGGTAGGAATGTATATCCCATACGTCACTAGCTCATGGACTCTTGCTAATATGAAAGAAAGGAATTTATCAGGTAAGTTCTTACATAAATTATGTTTTTACATTCAAAAATTACAAAGTTCCTCCTAACAGTAACACCCCCCCACCCAACCAACCCCCAAAAATAAAAAAAGCTAAGTCTAAATAAAACCTTAGCTACCCATTGCCGCTAAAGGGGCATTTGTATGGGCATTGCCCTTAAAAGGGCATTCAGCTCTTTTACTGCCCATTAAAATAAAAAAGCCCTTCAGGCTCGCCGGAAACAACAGTTATAAAGCAGCGGTCTATATACCACGGATCTATAACCTGTCCGCCTGCTCTGAGGTGGCGGACATAAATCAACCCGATCGAATAAGATCAAGTTGGTTCACACCCCCTGCTAGCGGACGATTGGCCGCGAATCTGCAGGCGGCGGCATTGCACCAGCAGTTCACAAGAACTGCTGGTGCAATGATAAATGCCTGCTCGCACTATAATAAATAGGCCCCCTAATCATAAAAAAACACCCCAAAAATAAAAACAAAACCTAAGTCTAACCCCCAAATAGGTACTCACCGTTCCTGAAGTCAGGCAGAGAAGGTCCTCTTCTATCTTCATCCAAATCAGCCAATAGAATTTAAGCAGCTCTCATCCTATTGGCTGATTTTAATTTTTCAGCCAATAGGAATGCAACAGTACCCCAATATAAAAGGGTTACCTTGCATTCAATCCTCAGTGTGCGGCGATGATCGCATAAAGAGCATCCTCCATGCTGGATAGCTCCACGGTCACCGGTCCTGTTCTGCGGTCACCTCCGCACCGCACCGCCTTCAACCCTGAATAAAGATAGAAGAGGTCCCCACGCTGGATGAAGATGTTGTCGCCTGGAAGAAAACCTTCATCGCCTGGAAGAAGACCTTCTCCGCCAGACTTCAGGAACAGTGAGTACCTAATTGGGGGTTAGACTTAGGGTTTTTTATTATTTTGTTGGTGGTTTTTTTTTTCTTGATTAGGTATTTTTTATTTTAATGGGCAGTAAAAGAGCCGAATGCCCTTTTAAGGACAATGCTCATACAAATGCCCCTTTAGGGGCAATGGGTAGCTTAGTTTTTTTTTAGACTTAAGTTTTTTTTTATTTTGGGGGGTTGGTTGGATGGGGGGGTTTACTGTTAGGGGGGCTTTGTAATTTTTTAGATTAGATTAGGTTTAATTTTTATTATTTTTATTATTTTGGATAACTTTGTTTATTATTTTTTGTAATCTTAGTGTTTTTTAATTTTTCGTAATTTTAGTGCATATTTTTTAAATGTTAATTTTTTTTAATTTTTTTATTTTCCATTAATAATTTTTTAATATAGTAATGTTAGGTTAATTTATAGCTTAATCTTAGTTTTTTTTAATTTCACAGGTAAGTTTTTATTTATTTTAAGATAGTTATATTGTAGATTTAATTTAAAATATAGGGGATAGTTAGGTTTAGGGGTTCATAGTTTAACTTAATGTGATGCGATTTGGGGGGCCGGCAATTTAGGGGTTAATAACTTTATTATAGTAGTAACGATGTGGGGGGCCAGCAGAATAGGGGTTAATAACTTTATTATAGTAGTAGCAATGTGGGGGTCTGGAAGTTTAGGGGTTAATAACTTTATTATCGTAGTAGCGATTGGGGCTGGCAGTTTAGGGGTTAATAGGTTTATTTAGTGTCGCAATGTTGGGGTACGGCGGATTAAGGGTATTTAGACTAAGGGTTTATGTTAGGGTGCTAGGTTTTGACGTAACTTTCTTTGCCCCATAGACATCAATGGGGATTGCGGTATAACGATCTCCATTCTGTGATCGCAGGTGTTAGTTTTTTTCTAACACTTTCTCCCCATTGATGTCTATGGGGGAAAACATGCACCAGCACGTCAAATCAGGCCTTGGGTTTTGTGCGTTATGGAGCTTATCACACCATAACGCACAGCACAAGAAGGTTTTTCAGTCATTTGTAATGGCAGCGATATGGAGAGTGCGATACCGCTAATTTTTTTGAGTTATTTACACACCAGGTTTAGCGCATAACTTGTAATCTGGATGATTATTATTTAAAATACTGAATGGCTCCTTGGTTGGAAAAAATAAATACAAATGTTTTTTGATATAAAAAGCTCATAAATGCTTGTCTGATGGAAGGTAGGGAGGGAGGAAGAAACAAAGTCACAAAGAAAATCCTGGAGGACAATGGATAACTGTTCCTCCATCTTTTATTTAGTGCATTTCCTTTCTTTTAAATGGTAAATGTATCTTTTTAGACACCAGATCTTTCTGGCTCACATTTTCTACCCTTTGTTCTGTCAAAGCCAAAGTAAAAATTGCAACATACATTTACAGATGGTAATACAGTTGCAGCAAGACCATGTTCAAAATTAATTGAAAACCACTTTAACTATATTTTCGTACAAAGCCTGAATGCACATCTCTAGATGTTTAAGCCTCTACATAATAAGTGGTAGAAACTGACCATTAATATGAGATAGGGCTCTATGTGACACTGGTTACACTTTTCAATGTGACTGCTCTCCATAATACATTAAACATTATTTGCAGGAGTGATTTGTGGCATCTTAGTGGGGAATTGTAACCCTTGGGGATTTGTTTTTTAAAATATGCTACCGACATTCTATATTTATGTAAATTTATAACATTCTGATCCTAAACTTTACATGTTTGCTCCCAAGATGGGCTGCACAATGCTTTTATGTAGAATTGATAGGGACGTATGGGGTTCTGAAATGATTGCCAAACCGTTGATTACCAGTCATGTAATGAGTCATTTTTCAAAAACAACTTTTGTATCAGCTTGTAGTCAGTAATGTATCTGGGCCAAAGTGAAAAATTACTCCATATGAACTCATAGGCTGCTGATAAATATATATCCCATGAGGTCATTGGAAAATGTAGGTCACTGTTAGAGAATAGATTTAATTTTTCCATCAAACATTCAATTCAAATTTACATCCACCCCTTTCCTACTTATACAGATTAGTTTTATTTGAATAAACTACAAATTAAATCATTTTAGACATTCAAAACAAATGGCAAAACAAAGTTCTCAAGATGGATGGGTCGTTGTATAGTTTCAGGTAACCTTTCCATGGGAATTATACTAATAATATTCCTTCTGGAACAAGACCTCAAGGAACATATAAAGCTGCCCCAGATACACTAATGATCCTATCTCACCCAGAATTGTCAGTAAGGTGTATGCCTATTCATAAATCTTATCTCTCAATTGTTAGGTGCTTCTATAAATTAATTGCTATGTCTGGTTTAAAGCAGATGTACATTTTCATGTAATTTTAATTTATTAGCAAAGAAAATGCTTCAGCAAACTCTTTCCACAGTCATAACATTGGGTTCTATTTCAGCATTCTAAAAATAATGATAGGAATGAGCAGGGCCAGTGCAAGAATTTTTTTGGCTACACAGGCGAAGACATATTTTGCCGCCCCCTCATAGAAATAATATATCCTGCCATTACTGCTTCTTAACAAATGTTCCAGTAATGTGTTAAGCAGCTAGTTAACTCTTTGTGGGGTTACTCACCGGTCTTGAGTACCCCCACCTTTGCCAACTCATGAGAGGTAATATTTGTAATCATCATGTAAATACTCTAATTTTCACAAGAGGGCTGCAAAATAAATCAAACTATCACCTAGATTACGAGTTTTGCGTTTGTGTTTTAACACTGAAAAAATGGCAATTTCGGAGTTAAAACAGCAACCAACCATTACGAGTCTTGTCGGTATAGCTGTACCGCAAGTCTTTTAGCCTGTAACGCACTTAAAAAAAATGACGTTTTTGCATGGGATTTCCATAGCGCTGCCATTACACATTTTGTGGTGAGGCTTAAAAGCTTGCGTTACACCCTATACCGACACAAACCGTTTCGCAATCTAAGACCAGTAGTTATGAGTTTTACGCAACAAAACTGTTACACAAAACTCATAACTAAACTGTTACAAAGTACACTAACACCCATAAACTACCTATTAACCCCTAAACCGAGGCCCTCCCGCATCGCAAATACTATATTAAACTTATTAACCCCTAATCTGCCACTCCCGACATCTCCACCACTAATAAAATTTATTACCCTCTATTCCACCGCTCCCTGACATCGTCGCCACTATACTAAAGTTATTAACCCCTATACCCCCGCACCCCAACATCGCCCACACTATAATAAAGATATTAACCCCTAAACCGCTGGCCTCCCACATTACTACAACTAAATAAACCTATTAACCCCTAAACCACCAGCCCCCCACATCGCCAAAAACACTAAATTAAACTATTAACCCCTTAACCAAACAACCCCTAACTTTAAATTAAAATTACAATATCCCTATCTTAAAATAAATAAAAGCTTACCTGTTGAAATAAAAAAAACTAAGTTTAAACTATAAATTAAACTAACATAACTATTATACTAAAATTAAAATAACTATCAATTAAATTACTCATTAAAAAAACCTAACACTACTAAAAAAATTAAATCTACAGTTACAAAAAAATTAAAAGTACTAAATTACAAAAAATAAAAAAATACTAAATTACAAAAAATAACAAATGAAATGATCCAAAATAAAAACAATTACACCTAATCTAATAGCCCTATCAAAATAAAAAAAGCCCCCCCAAAATAAAAAACCCTAGCCTACAATAAACTACCAATAGCCCTTAAAAGGGCCTTTTGTAGGGCATTGCCCTAAAAAAAATCATCTCTTTTCCCTGTAAAAAAATACAAAGACCCCCCCAACATTAAAACCCACCACCCAACCAACCCCCCAAAATAAAAAACCTAACTCTAAAAAAACCCTAAGCTACCCATTGCCCTGAAAAGGCAACCCTTAAAAAAACCTAACACTAACCACCTGACGATCCACTTACAGTTTTTAAGTCCCGCTTGAATGATCTTCATCCCGGCGAAGTCTTCATCCAGGCGGCAAGAAGTCTTCATCCAGGTGGCCTCTTCTTTCTTCATCCAGCCGCCGAAGTCCTCATCCATGCGGCAAGAAGTCTTCATCCAGACGGCCTCTTTGAACTTCATCCAGCGATCTTCATCCAGCCGGCGCGAAACGGCTCCATCCTGAAGAAATCCGGCCGGAGCATCCTCTTCATACGGTCGCTGCTGTACACTGAATCTTTAATGCAAGGGACACGATTTCAAGATGGCGTCCCTTGCATTCCTATTGGCTGATCAAATATTGAATTAGCTAATTAAAATTAGGGCTGCTAAAATCCTATTGGCTGTTCAAATCAGCCAATAGGATGTAAGCAGCTCTCATTCTATTGGCTAATTCGAATGAGAGCTGCTTAAATCCTATTGCCTGATTTGAACAGCCAATAGGATTTTAGCAGCCCGAATTCCTATCAGCTGATTCAAATTATTCAGCCAATAGGAATGTAGGGGACTCCATCTTGAATTGCGTCCCATGCATTGAAGATTCAGTGTACAGCGGCGACCGTATTAAGAGGATGCTCTGCGCCGGATGTCTTCAGGATGGACCCTGTTCTGCGCCGGCTGGATGAAGATCGAAGAGGCCGTCTGGATGAAGACTTCTTGCCACCTGGATGAGGATTTAGCCGGCTGGATGAAGATTGAAGAGTCCGCCGGGATGAAGACTTCTTGCCGCCTGGATGAAGACTTCACTGGGATGAAGATCGTTCAAGCGGGACTTCAAAAACTGTAAGTGGATCGTCAGGGGGTTAGTGATAGGCTTTTTAAAAGGTTTATTGAGTGGGTTTTATTTTTTAGTTTAGGGTCTGGGCAGTAAAAGAGCTAAATGCCCTTTTAAGGGCAATGCCCATAAATGCACAATGCAGCTTTTCAAAAACTCATAATGGCAGCCATATGGAGGGTGAAATAACTCAACTTTTGTTGTGTTCGTTTCGCACCCTCTATAGCACAAAACTTGTAATCTAGGTGATTGTAAATAATGTTGTCCCTTTGCTTTTCTCACAATTACTGAGCAGAATATATCAATCATAAATTAGTAGAGTACCAGCACCTTTTTTTGGAGTACCGGCACCTTTTCTTTTACAAAAACACACTGTATATATATATATATATATATATATATATGAGAAAAGAAAGGGTTTTTGTGATGTGAGCTGTATCTGTGTACAGGTCACACTGGAGGCGCAAAGATAATATTAACACCTAAACAAGATAAGCAGCTGGGGTGAACAGAGCAGTATGGTCACACTACCCTTATAAATGAACAAACTGAATTTTATGAAAAAAGAGAGAGTTGTTCACTTCACAGCGCTAATCTAGCCAAATCTCGTGTACTATTACGGTACACCTAATGTATCAAATATAATTGCATAAATGTATTCAAACAATGATTCCGTAAACAGTGTACATCACTATAATATATATATATACACACTAGGAAAATGATTCTGCTAATTA
Organism: Bombina bombina; assembly: GCF_027579735.1. Lineage (NCBI taxonomy): Eukaryota > Metazoa > Chordata > Amphibia > Anura > Bombinatoridae > Bombina > Bombina bombina. The sequence goes on along the minus strand of NC_069504.1, from coordinate 1,028,421,299 downwards.
AATATTTGCTATTGTTGTTACAATATAAAGTGAATAATACAAGGAGAGAATCTAAAGTTCTCATATATGTTGATCGAGTCTATAGAATGCAGGATTGTTCTATCTTCAAAAAGTGAACGATCAACCTTGTAAACATGCAATTGCAGTAATCCTCAGAATGGTTTAACAGGCTACTCACAATAGGTGACCTCAATCGAATGAGGTAAGGAACGGACGTTGTTAGTGTGTCAGGTCCCAACACTGATTCACAAGTAGCGAGCTTAGAGTCCTAAGCGCTGTCCCTTGAAGCTTCTCTGCTTGTCCGGAACTCCAATATTGTTGTCCGCAACCGGTCAAGGTGTCTATGATAACTCCGACGTGTTTATGTAAAGGGAACAAACACGGTACATAGCATAATACTGTTTTAAAAGTGGTATAAATTTATTGCAACATAAGAATGGTACTCACAAACGTGACCTCAGTTTATATGAGGTATCAATACAGCAACACAAAAAAAAGGACAGTCGTCCCACACTATGATAAAAACTTCCACTTCGATCGTAAGTGTTATGTATAAAAAATCTTTAAGGATGAGCAGCCAGATTCAACACTCAGCCTTACGCGTTTCAAAGTTAAAAACTTCTTCCTCAGAGGCATACTCAATGCCTCTGAGGAAGAAGTTTTTAACTTTGAAACGCGTAAGGCTGAGTGTTGAATCTGGCTGCTCATCCTTAAAGATTTTTTATACATAACACTTACGATCGAAGTGGAAGTTTTTATCATAGTGTGGGACGACTGTCCTTTTTTTTGTGTTGCTGTATTGATACCTCATATAAACTGAGGTCACGTTTGTGAGTACCATTCTTATGTTGCAATAAATTTATACCACTTTTAAAACAGTATTATGCTATGTACCGTGTTTGTTCCCTTTACATAAACACGTCGGAGTTATCATAGACACCTTGACCGGTTGCGGACAACAATATTGGAGTTCCGGACAAGCAGAGAAGCTTCAAGGGACAGCGCTTAGGACTCTAAGCTCGCTACTTGTGAATCAGTGTTGGGACCTGACACACTAACAACGTCCGTTCCTTACCTCATTCGATTGAGGTCACCTATTGTGAGTAGCCTGTTAAACCATTCTGAGGATTACTGCAATTGCATGTTTACAAGGTTGATCGTTCACTTTTTGAAGATAGAACAATCCTGCATTCTATAGACTCGATCAACATATATGAGAACTTTAGATTCTCTCCTTGTATTATTCACTTTATATTGTAACAACAATAGCAAATATTTAATTAGCAGAATCATTTTCCTAGTGTGTATATATATATATTATAGTGATGTACACTGTTTACGGAATCATTGTTTGAATACATTTATGCAATTATATTTGATACATTAGGTGTACCGTAATAGTACACGAGATTTGGCTAGATTAGCGCTGTGAAGTGAACAACTCTCTCTTTTTTCATATATATATATATATATATATATATATATATATACAGGTAGCTCTCAGTTTACGCCGGGGTTAGGTTCCAGAAGGAATGGTTGTAAATCGAAACCGTTGTAAATTGTAACCCAGTTTATAATGTAAGTCAATGGGAAGTGAGGGAGATAGGTTCCAGGCCCCTCTCAAACAAAGTACAGGTATACCTCACTTTACAGCACTTCACTTTACAGCGCTTCGCTAATACAGCGCTTTGTGGAGCTGAAGTTCAACCTCCAAGGATTTTAAAATGGTGCTATAATCTTCTTGAGATTGCAAGAAAAGTGACTGGCACCATTTTATTATGCTTAGTTTACTCTGTTTACAGCATTACAGTGCAATCTTTGTCTCAGTGCTATACTCTGGCAAATTGTACTACTGTGATTGTCACTATTTTACAGGTACAGTATTTATTGAATACTGTGCTGTGCGAGTGTTAAACTAAACTTAGCGCTATTGTACACCTAATATATGTTATCTCAAACCTATTTAAGTTTTTAAACACACTGGGAAGTGAAAAGAAAGCTAAAACTGCCTTGTTTCACTTTAAGGCGATTTTAACTTTACAGCGGAGCTCCGGTCCCTAACCCGCTGTATGAGTGGGGTATACCTGTAACACCTAATACATTATTTTTAAAGCTTTGAAATGAAGACTTTAAATGCTAAACAGCATTATAAACCTAATACAATAATCACACAACACAGAATATATAATTAAACTAAGTTAAATGAACAAAAACATTTGCTAAACAGCATTATAAACCTAATAAAATAATAACACAACACAGACTTCACTTGCATTTTTCTGCAAACAGTTATTTCTATGCATTCCAATCTGTACTGATTTATAGACAGGAAGATCTTCTTCCTTTGAAATCTGCTCGATAGCTCAGGTCTGGTTAAACTGAATTATTTCAGCTTGCTTGGCTTTGCTGCAACACAAGCGGACAGCTCCACCTACTGGCTATTTTAATAAATGCACTGCTTCTCAATGCTTTTCAATAGCAGTCACACGACTGGAAAAAAAGGTTGTTATTCTGAAACGGTGTATATTGAATAGTTGTAAAACGAGGTCCACCTGTATACACATACAAACAATGATGAGATTTTCCATTACTCTTGGAGATTGAAAAGATTACATGGACGAGTAAAAAAAAGTCTATTTTTAATATTGAGTTGACTAGAATTGTATTTCCTAACAGACAAAACATATTTTTTACCCTAACTGGTAAACTATAATGTTATTTTCCTCTCTTGTATGTATATGTATGTATATATATATATATATATATATATATATATATATATATATATATATATATATATATATATATATATATACATATATATATATATATATATACATATATATACACACACAAATACATAGTCATGGGTCTGATGATTTTATCAGTAGCAAAAGAGGGGCAACAGAAGGAGCAAAAAAAAAAAAAGAAGAAAATAGATAATAGATTTGGAGCCTGAAATAAAAATAAAATTTGAAAATGTAATTTTTACTTTATAACTCTTTTTAAACATGTCAGTGTTATCATCCACTGTACTATTATCATCAAATAAATATCAATCATCCATATTAGGCACCAGTATAATAAGACTGCATTACGTCCACTTTGGGATTAACATGTACACAGTGCAATGGATAACAAGTCCCTTCTCATTATATTAGTGTCAGATAATCTCACCTTCAATCTCTCCCACTCTGTGAGTACCCTTCAAAGATCCCTTGACTCATCTGCTTCCCAGGAGCTTAAGCACCGCTTCAGTCAGCTCTTCCTCCACCGCCTCACGTCACAACTAATGGCTGCTTTATGTAGTTAAGTGCAGCTGCAAGTCCTGCAGAAGACTCCCCAGGAAGCTCTGAGTTGCCCAGTCCTCCTCCATTCTGAACACTATGCGGGTCCAAGGGCCCGGAAGAAGCAGCGAGCAGCACTTGTGGGGATACGGGTCTAAGGGGGCGGGGCTGAGTGACAAGGGGCTTAGATACTTAAAAGTAAAATAGGGAGCACATGTTAGTCACTGCTAGCAGCATACTTACTGTAGTAAACATACCGGCCATCACAAACACCCCCTGTGCTTGGTATAGTCTATCAGGGTTGTGATGTATGAACTTTTACCTAATATGAATGCTAGGCAGCAAAATAAATAAAAATATGTTTGTTAAAATTTATGCACTAAATTTGCACCCCCCAGGAGAGGGGCCCTTAGGCGGTCACCTAATCTGCCTCTATTGTAGCACCAGCCCTGGGAATGAGTATCATGCTAACCTTTGAAAGAATCTCAAATGATTTTCAAATGACTTTCCCTGTACAGACAGATACTTTGCATTGTGAACAAGCAACAATGGCATAGCAATTCAACTAGTTTTCAAACCAGTTTTCATATGTTTTCACAGAGGCTGGTGCACTCGCACTGACAGATGTCCAGGTTCCAGGGTGCTGAATGTAGTAAGAGGTATAGGTAATAGAAGACATCACTCACTGGGCTTAAGGAATAGCAATAGTGGCTTTTATTTAGGTGATGTTTTCGGGGACAGCTCCCCTTCATCAGACTATATATACATACATACACATATAAACACACAAAGCATGAAAAATAATTTTTAATATTTAATTTTTACTGTTTTACTGTGTATGTCCTGTAAATATTTTACATTCCAATGTACTTCACATAACATAGGGGAACATGTTCTATGCATTTTTAAATAGTTATTGAGATATATATATATATATATATATATATATATATATATATGTGTGTGTGTGTGTGTGTCTGTATATACCTATATATTTATTCATATATTTTTTAAAGAAAATACATTATATATATATATATATATATATATATATATATATATATATATATATATATATTTAAAAATAAATAGTACATTTTCTTCTATGTGAAGAACATTAGAATGTAAAATATTCATAACTACACTATAGGTTTAACTCTTGTCAGGTTAGCACATGGGCAATGTTTTTTCCCCAGTTTGCGCTCTCTATTGAAGTCTATGGGGCTGAATTATTAATGTGCGGACATTATCTGCTGTAGGATACACCGTCTGCATTTATCATTGCACAAGCATTTCTAGTGAAATGCTTGTGCAATGCCACCCCCTGCACATTTGCGGCCAATCAGCCGCTAGCAGGGGGTGTCAATCAACCTGATCGTATCCAGTCAGGCTGATTGCTGTCCACTGCCTCAGAGGTGGCGGACAAGTTAAGGAGCAGTGGGCTTCTTAACTCCTGTTTCCGGCGAGCCTGAAGGCTTGCACGGAAACAGCCAATTTGGGGCATGATAAATCGGCCCCTATAGGTAGAAGAAGCGTGGTTGCGATATTATTAGTCTTCAAGTTAGAATGCGTCAGCTTTAGCTTGCGCACAACATTTTACTTTCAATTTATAATTTTACTTCTTGCGGTGTGTGCGAGCGAAAGCGGCAAATAGCGCACAACTTGCCTAGAAAAAGCAATGCAGACAAAATGATTGATCATTATTTTTCTTCTAGCTTGAAATTTAAACATTTTCGGCTAGATTTAGAGTTCTGCGGCCAAAGGGGTGCGTTAGCTACGCGTGCTTTTTTTCTCCTGCACCTTTTAAATACTGCTGGTATTTAGAGTTCACAGAATGGCTGCGTTAGGCTCCAAAAAGGGAGCGTAGAGCATAATTTAACGCCACTGCAACTCTAAATTCCAGCGGTGCTTACGGACGCGGCCAGCTTCAAAAACGTGCTCGTGCACGATTCCCCCATAGAAAACAATGGGGCCATTTGAGCTGAAAAAAAACCTAACACCTGCAAAAAAGCAGCGTTCAGCTCCTAACGCAGCCCCATTGTTTTCTATGGGAAAACACTTCCTAAGTCTGCACCTAACACCCTAACATGTACCCCGAGTCTAAACACCCCTAACCTTACACTTATTAACCCCTATTCTGCCGCCCCCGCTATCGCTGACACCTGCATATTTTTTTAACCCCTAATCTGCCACTCCGTAAACCGCCGCTACCTACATTATCCCTATGTACCCCTAATCTGCTGCCCCTAACACCGCCGACCCCTATATGATATTTATTAACCCCTAATCTGCCCCCCCACAACGTCGCCGCCAGCTATCTACAATAATTAACCCCTAATCTGCCGACCGCACCTCACCGCTACTATAATAAAGTTATTAACCCCTAATCCGCCTCACTCCCGCCTCAATAACCCTATAATAAATAGTATTAACCCCTAATCTGCCCTCCCTAACATCGCCGACACCTAACTTCAATTATTAACCCCTAATCTGCCGTCCGAATCTCGCCGCTACTGTAATAAATGGATTAACCCCTAAAGCTAAGTCTAACCCTAACACTAACACCCCCCTAAGTTAAATATAATTTTTATCTAACGAAATAAATTAACTCTTATTAAATAAATTATTCCTATTTAAAGCTAAATACTTACCTGTAAAATAAACCCTAATATAGCTACGATATAAATTATAATGATATTATAGCTATTTTAGGATTAATATTTATTTTACAGGCAACTTTGTATTTATTTTAACCAGATACAATAGCTATTAAATAGTTAATAACTATTTAATAGTTACCTAGTTAAAATAATTACAAAATTACCTGTAAAATAAATCCTAACCTAAGTTACAATTAAACCTAACACTACACTATCAATAAATTAATTAAATACAATACCTACAATTATCTACAATTAAACCTAACACTACACTATCAATAAATTAATTAAATACAATATCTACAAATAAATACAATGAAATAAACTAACTAAAGTACAAAAAATAAAAAAGAACTAAGTTACAAAAAATAAAAAAATATTTACAAACATTAAAAAAATATTACAACAATTTTAAACTAATTACACCTACTCTAAGCCCCCTAATAAAATAACAAAGCCCCCCAAAATAAAAAAATGACCTACCCTATTCTAAATTAAAAAAGTTCAAAGCTCTTTTACCTTACCAGCCCTGAAAAGGGCCCTTTGCGGGGCATGCCCCAAAGAATTCAGCTCTTTTGCCTGGAAAAAAAAACACATACAATACCCCCCCAACATTACAACCCACCACCCACATACCCCTAATCTAACCCAAACCCCCCTTAAATAAACCTAACACTAAGCCCCTGAAGATCTCCCTACCCTGTCTTCACCTCACCGGGTCCCGATCTGTCCAGAAGAGCCTCCGATGTCTTGATCCAAGCCCAAGCGGGGGGCTGAAGAGTGACGTCCATTCTCGGGCTGAAGTCTGGATCCAAGCGGCGGCTGAAGAAATCCATCATCGGGCTGAAGTCAGAAGTCCATCATCAGGATGAAGTCTTCTATCAAGCAGCATCTTCAATCTTCTTTCTTCCGGAGCGGAGCGGAGCCATCTTCTTTCCAGCCGACGCGGATCCATCCTCTTCTAACGACGCCTACTCGCCGAATTACGGTTCCTTTAAATGACGTCATCCAAGATGGCGTCCCTCGAATTCCGATTGGCTGATAGGATTCTATCAGCCAATCGGAATTAAGGTAGGAATATTCTGATTGGCTGATGGAATCAGCCAATCAGATTCAAGTTCAATCCGATTGGCTGATCCAATCAGCCAATCAGATTGAGCTCGCATTCCATTGGTTCCGATCAGCCAATAGAATGTAAGCTCAATCTGATTGGCTGATTCCATCAGCCAATCAGAATTTTCCTACCTTAATTCCGATTGGCTGATAGAATCCTATCAGCCAATCGGAATTCGAGGGACGCCATCTTGGATGACGTCATTTAAAGGAACCGTCATTCGGCGAGTAGGCATCATTAGAAGAGGATGGATCCGCGTCGGCTGGGAAGAAGATGGCTCCGCTCCGGAAGAAAGAAGATTGAAGATGCTGCTTGATAGAAGACTTCATCCCGATGATGGACTTCCGACTTCAGCCCGATGATGGATTTCTTCAGCCGCCGCTTGGATCCAGACTTCAGCCCGAGGATGGACGTCACTCTTCAGCCCCCCGCTTGGGCTTGGATCAAGAGATCGGAGGCTCTTCTGGACAGATCAAGACCCGGTGAGGTGAAGACAAGGTAGGGAGATCTTCAGGGGCTTAGTGTTAGGTTTATTTAAGGGGGTTTTGGGTTAGATTAGGGGTATGTGGGTGGTGGGTTGTAATGTTGGGGGGGGGGGTATTGTATGTGTTTTTTTTACAGGCAAAAGAGCTGAATTCTTTGGGGCATGCCCCGCAAAGGGCCCTTTTCAGGGCTGGTAAGGTAAAAGAGCTTTGAACTTTTTTAATTTAGAATAGGGTAGGGCATTTTTTTATTTTGGGGGGCTTTGTTATTTTATTAGAGGGCTTAGAGTAGGTGTAATTAGTTTAAAATTGTTGTAATATTTTTCTAATGTTTGTAAATATTTTTTTATTTTTTGTAACTTAGTTCTTTTTTATTTTTTGTACTTTAGTTAGTTTATTTAATTGTATTTATTTGTAGGTATTTTATTTAATTAATTTATTGATAGTGTAGTGTTAGGTTTAATTGTAACTTAGCTATAATATAATTATTATTTATATTGTAGCTATATTAGGGTTTATTTTACAGGTAAGTATTTAGATTTAAATAGGAATCATTTATTTAATAAGAGTTAATTTATTTTGTTAGATTTAAATTATATTTAACTTAAGGGGGTGTTAGGGTTAGGGTTAGACTTAGCTTTAGGGGTTAAAAAAATTATTAGAGTAGCGGTGAGCTCCGATCGGCAGATTAGGGGTTAATACTTGAAGTTAGGTGTCGGCGATGTTAGGGACGGCAGATTAGGGGTTAATACTATTTATTATAGGGTTATTGAGGCGGGAGTGAGGCGGATTAGGGGTTAATAACTTTATTATAATAGCGGCGCGGTCCGGTCGGCAGATTAGGGGTTAATAAGTGTAGGTAGGTAGCGGAGACGTTGGGGGCGGCATATTAGGGGTTAATAAATATAATATAGGGGTCGGCGGTGTTAGGGGCAGCAGATTAGGGGTTCATAGGGATAACGTACGTGGCAGCGGTGTGCGGTCGGCAGATTAGGGGTTAAAAAATTTTAATAGAGTGGCGGCGATGTGGGGGGATCTCGGTTTAGGGGTACATAGGTAGTTTATGGGTGTTAGTGTTTAGAGCACAGTAGTTAAGAGCTTTATAAACCGGCGTTAGCCCAGAAAGCTCTTAACTACTGACTTTTTTCTGCGGCTGGAGTTTTGTCGTTAGATTTCTAACGCTCACTTCAGCAAAGACTCTAAATACCGGCGTTAGAAAGATCCCATTGAAAAGATAGGATACGCAATTGACGTAAGGGGATCTGCGGTATGGAAAAGTCGCGGCTGGAAAGTGAGCGTTAGACCCTTTCCTGACTGACTCCAAATACCAGAGGGCGGTAAAAATCAGCGTTAGGAGCCTCTAACGCTGGTTTTGACGGCTACTGCCCAACTCTAAATCTAGCCGTTTGAGATTAAAATTGTTTAGAAAAGAAGTTTTCCTTCTATTTTTTTTTTTAAATGTACTTTTTCAAAGCTGTTTCATTTTATTCATGAGCTGAAAGTACAGTGAAATATGTTATCATAAGAGCATAAATATACAGCCAGATATCGTCATTCTAATTATTTAGAATATAATGCGGCAAAGCTATCACATATGAACCTTATGGGGTAGATTTACAATGTAGCGTATCATGTAAGCTGCACATCGATAAATGTCGACAGCATGCGCTGACGGCATTTATCATTGCACCAGCAGCAATGCTGCCCCCTGCAGATTCGCAGTTGATCGGTCGCTAGCAGGGGATGTCAATCAGCCGGATCGTATTCGATCGGGCGGATTGAAGACCGCAGCCTCAGAGGCAGCGGACAAGTTATGGGGCAGTGGTCTGTAGACCGCTGCTTCATAACCTCTGTTTCCAGCCAGCCTGAAGGCTCGCGCGGAAACATGGGCATCAAGCTCCATTCGAATCATGGCCCCCAAGTATGCACTTTTAAAAGAATGCAATTATATTATTTTGAAAGGATTCTTAATGCTACCTTACAAAGACAGATATAAAAAAGAACTATGGGCAAAATTTTAATCTAACACCAATCTCTTTGTGCTTTTAGGTTTTAGCAGAATCCAATACTGTTCCACCTGGCATTTGCAAAAAAGTGACCATAAACATACGTCTTATGCAACCTTTTTTGAAAAACAAGAAAAATATCCAAGCAAAGCAGATTAGTATAAATCATTTCAGAGGTATCCCTAGCAGTAGGCCAAATAAGGACACTTTTCTCCCTGTTAACAGAGCTCCGCTACCCCTAACATTACCTATAAAGCAATTCCTATTAGAGGACACACGCAAAAACTTATACACATATTACATACAAATGTACACACACATACCTACAAACTCATACACATATATTTACTTACACTTACATGCATACAATCATACACACTTATTTATACACACACATACATACACTCATACACATATATTTACATACACAGACATACATACACTCATACACATATATATACATACACAGACATACAGGGAGTGCAGAATTATTAGGCAAGTTGTATTTTTGAGGATTAATTTTATTATTGAACAACAACCATGTTCTCAATGAACCCAAAAAACTCATTAATATCAAAGCTGAATAGTTTTGGAAGTAGTTTTTAGTTTGTTTTTAGTTATAGCTATTTTAGGGGGATATCTGTGTGTGCAGGTGACTATTACTGTGCATAATTATTAGGCAACTTAACAAAAAACAAATATATACCCATTTCAATTATTTATTTTTACCAGTGAAACCAATATAACATCTCAACATTCACAAATATACATTTCTGACATTCAAAACCAAAACAAAAACAAATCAGTGACCAATATAGCCACCTTTCTTTGCAAGGACACTCAAAAGCCTGCCATCCATGGATTCTGTCAGTGTTTTGATCTGTTCACCATCAACATTGCGTGCAGCAGCAACCACAGCCTCCCAGACACTGTTCAGAGAGGTGTACTGTTTTCCCTCCTTGTAAATCTCACATTTGATGATGGACCACAGGTTCTCAATGGGGTTCAGATCAGATAAACAAGGAGGCCATGTCATTAGATTTTCTAATGCTAGGACGCCAGCTGATGCTAGGACGCCAGATTCGCACCACTTTACCCTCAGTGGGTGTCTTCAAGCTGCCTGGCCCTGTTCCTCGGGACGAAATCCTTAGGAGGGATGAAGAGGCCAAAAAGGGTTATCGTTTCTTCTACGACAGGAGACATTCTGTCAGGCCCTTACAGGAACTGAATGCGGGGCAAACTGTCAGAATTAAATTGGATGATGAGAAGAAATGGAAGACGCCTGCTACGGTAGTTGGCCGCTCTCCAGAACCAAGGTCTTATACAGTCCTTACTGAGGGAGGGTCGGTTACACGCCGTAACCGAAGACATCTTCAGCCTATACCTGAGAGTCTGGAACTTGATACCTCAGTACCACCGCCGGTGGGATCCCCTGTTCTAAGAGAGGTGCCTTCCCCTCAGCAAGATCACAGCGAGGATATATCTTTGCCTCCAGCGGACTCTAATTCACCATCTTCTGTATCAGAGGACAGTTCATGCAAAGTTACATCAAGCGGAAGAGTGGTGAGACTTCCGGCCCGATATAGGGACTGACTTTAGCTAGAACAGTGACCGGAAGTATGGGCAAAATAATCCCATGGTCACTGTGGACTAGGGTAGTCTACCCCGATGTCCAAGTCAGGATGTAATTTATGTGTTTATATTTTCTGAACCTATCTGTTTATATATTGTTCGAAAAAAAAATGTTGTTGTATATTTTGTTCGTATACTTTGTTATTTGTTATATTCAAATGTATGCTTCACCTTTGAAAAAGGGAAGATGTGATGAGAGCAGGATGTGATGTCACTAGTTGGGGCGTGGCTTAGGTCCGGTAGTCTGTGTCGCAGTTAGTTAGTGAAATCAACCTGACTAGATGTATGTCTCTGTGCTCTGTAATAAAATAGAGTTGTACCATCATTGCTGTGTCCTGCATATGTCCTGCATCTCATGACACATACAATCATACACACATATTTATACACACACATACATACTCATACAGATATATTTACATACACATACATACATACACTCATACACATATATTTACATACACAGACATACATACACTCATACATAAATATTTACATACATAGACATACAAACGTACATACACATACCTACACACTCATACACATATATTTACTAACACACACATGCATACACTCATACACATATATATATACTTACACACACATACATACAGTCATATACATATATTTACTTACACAGACATACATATACTCATACACACATTTACACACACATACATACACTCATACACACATTAACAAACACATACATACACTCATACACACATTTACACACACATACATACACTCATACACATATATTTACTAAAACTTACATACATACAATCATACACACATATTTATACACACACATACATACTCATACAGATATATTTACATACACAGACATACATACACTCATACACATATATTTACATACACAGACATACATACACTCATACATAAATATTTACATACATAGATATACAAACGTACATACACATACCTACACACTCATACACATATATTTACTAACACACACATGCATACACTCATACACATATATATATACTTACACATACATACATACAGTCATACACATATATTTACAGACATACATATACTAATACACACATTTACACACACATACATACACTCATACACACATTAACAAACACATACATACACTCATACACACATTTACACACACATACATACACTCATACACATATTTACATACAAATGTACACACACATACCTACACACTCATACAGATATATATATATATATATATACTTACACATATTTACATACACAGACATAGAAATGTACATACACATACCTACACACTCACACATTTATTTACTTACACACACATTTACACACACATACATACACTCATACACACATTTATACACACATACATACACTCATACACACATTTACACTCACATACATACACTCATACACACATTTAGGCACACATACATACACTCATACACATATACATACACTCATACACACATTTAGACACACACATTTATACACACACATACATACACTCATACACACATTTAGACACACACACATTTATACACACATACATACACTCATACACACATTTAGACACACACATTTATACACACACATACATACACTCATACACCCTATCTGACATACACACAGTACAGGGATGAAGCACACAGACAGCTGTTGGATGGTATTACCTACCGTAAATTATCGGTTAACCCTACTGGTACTTTTAAGAAACAAATTGTTGAGTTCCTTAGTCTGGCACATATGGCTAATATCATTGATGATGATGCATTTGGTTTCCTTACGGTCAATAAACCCATTTGCACCATTTTGTACCTGTTGCCAAAATTGCACAAGTTATTGGAGAACTCCCCTGGCAGACCCATTGTTTTGGCCAGGGGATTGCTTCTTCAACCACTTGCTGAATATGTTGACTTCTTTTTGCAACCGGTGGTTCAAAATACCAAGTCATATCTAAGAGACTCATTCGAACTCATTAATCTGTTAAAAATTTGGGACCCTTTCTAGCCACTGATATCCTTGTCACTATGAACGTTGTGAGTCTGTACACTGTCATACCTCACCAACATGGTATAGAAATGGTCAAGCAAATGCTTATTCACAATGAACACTACACAGGTATTATTTCTCGTGCAAGATGTATCAAGTCCACGGATTCATCCAATACTTGTGGGATATTCTCCTTCCCAACAGGAAGTGGCAAAGAGAGCACCCACAGCAGAGCTGTCTATATAGCTCCTCCCCTAACTCCACCCCCCAGTCATTCTCTTTGCCGGCTCTAAGCAATAGGAAGGGTAAAGTGATTGTGGTGACAAAAATATTTTGCAAGAGTTTGTTATTTTAAATGGTACCGGTGTGTACTATTTACTCTCAAGCAGAAAAGAGATGAAGATTTCTGCATGGAGGATGATGATCTTAGCATTTTGTAACTAAGATCCATTGCTGTTCCCACAGAGGCTGAGGAGTACAGGAAACTTCAGTTGAGGAACGGTTTTGCAGGCTATGCTGCACTGAGGTATGTTCAGTCATTTTTTTCTAGAAAGACAGTGAGATTTCAAGAAAAGGGCTGACATTATCCCCACGAGGGGAAGGGTAAGCTGTAATCAAACACTTATGGTAGTATTACAAGCTTGCATAAGGGCTAAGTTACTCTGCTGGTTGACACATATAATAAAGCAAACGTTTTTTTGATGAATTTGGTAAAAACATTTTGGGACTTTTTATTTAGAGGGTTCTTTTGGCTTATTTTGAGATTTACATCCCACATGGCTGTTTTTAACACTTGAGGTGTTACTTTAAGGCCCAACAGACATCGTGTAAGAGGTGGGTGGAGCCTAATTTTTTGCCTTAGATGCGCAGTTGTTTTTATTTCTGGACAGCAAGCTGCAACACAGGAGGGTCTTGAAGCGGTTTTGGGGCCAAAACAAAACGTTATTTCCTCAAATTCAACCCCTAAGGGCAGGTAGGCGCCTCAGCAGAGCTGTGGCAAGGTGCTGACTGTATATTTTCCATTTTTTTACTCTTGTCAATCCGGTTTTGTTATTAAGGGGTTAAATTCATTCTTTACTAGTGGTGCAACCTTACTAAGGCTTACTACATATACTGTAAACATTTTGAAGGATTTGTGACATTTTTAAGCAGTTTTGTAGAACGTGTACATGTTTTTTTCTCTTAAAGGCACAGTACTGTTCTTTTGAAATTGTTATTTTACATTGAATAAAGTGTTTTCCAAGCTTGCTTGTCTCATTACTAGCCTGTTAAACATGTCTGACATCAAGGAAACTACTTGTTCAATATGTTTAGAAGCCATTGTGGAACCCCCTCTTAGAATGTGTCCCACTTGTACTGATATGTCTATAAATTTTAAAAAGCATATTGTAGCACTTAAAAATGTAGCGCTAGAGGATTCTCAGACAGAAAGAAATTAGGTTTTGCCAGCTAGTTCTCCCCAAGTGTCACAACCAGTAACGCCCGCACAAGCGACGCCAAGTACATCTAGTGCGTCTAATTCATTTACCTTACAAGACATGGCAGCAGTTATGAATTCTACCCTCACAGAGGTTTTATCTAAACTGCCTGGGTTGCAAGGGAAGTGTGATAGCTCTGGGTTAAGAACAAATGCTGAGCTTTCTGACTCTTTAGTAGCCGTATCCGATATTCCCTCACAATGTTCTGAGGTAGGGATGAGGGATTTGCTGTCTGAGGGAGAGATTTCTGATTCAGGAAAGACGCTCCCTCAGACAGACTCTGATATGACGGCCTTTAAATTCAAGCTAGAAGACCTCCGCTTGTTGCTCAGGGAGGTATTGGTGACTCTGGATGATTGTGACCCCATTGTGGTT
Organism: Bombina bombina; assembly: GCF_027579735.1. Classification (NCBI taxonomy): domain Eukaryota; kingdom Metazoa; phylum Chordata; class Amphibia; order Anura; family Bombinatoridae; genus Bombina; species Bombina bombina. The sequence goes on along the minus strand of NC_069504.1, from coordinate 1,028,406,279 downwards.
CCAGAGAAGTTGTGTAAAATGGACAAATACTTAGAGGTTCCTGTTTACACTGATGTTTTTCCGGTCCCTAAGAGGATTGCGGATATAGTTTCTAAGGAGTGGGATAGACCAGGTATACCGTTCGCTCCCCCTCCTACTTTTAAGAAAATGTTTCCCATATCTGACACCATGCGGGACTCGTGGCAGACGGTCCCTAAGGTGGAGGGAGCTATTTCTATGCTAGCTAAGTGTACAACTATACCTATTGAAGACAGTTGATCTTCAAAGACCCTATTGATAAAAAATTAGAGGGTCTCCTGAAGAAAATCAAGGTTTTCTTCTACAACCTATTGCATGCATTGTTCCTGTAACTACTGCAGCTGCTTTTTGGCTCGAGGCTCTAGAGGAGGCTCTCCAGGAGGAGACCTCATTACATGATATTATGGATAGAATTAAAGCTCTTAAGCTGGCTAATTCTTTCATTACAGATGCCGCTTTTCAACTGGCCAAATTAGCGGCAAAAAAATCAGGTTTTGCCATTTTAGCGCGGAGAGCGTTATGGTTTAAGTCCTGGTCAGCTGATGTGTCATCAAAATCAAAGCTTTTGACCATCCCTTTCAAAGGTAAGACCCTATTCGGGCCTGAACTGAAGGAAATTATTTCCGACATCACTGGAGGGAAGGGCCATACCCTCCCTCAGGATAAAACAAATAAAATAAAGACCAAACAAAATAATTTTCGTTCCTTTCGAAACTTCAAGAGTGGTCCCGCTTCAGCTTTCCCTGCTGCAAAGCAAGAGGGGAATTTTGGCCAATCCAAGTCAGTCTGGAAACCTAACCAGGCTTGGAACAAGGGTAAACAGGCCAAGAAGTCTGCAGCTGCCTCCAAGACAGCATGAAGGGGTAGCCCCCGATCCGGGACCTGATCTATTAGGGGGCAGACTCTCTCTCTTCACTCAGGCTTGGGCAAGAGATGTTCATGATTCCTGGGCTTTAGATATTGTTTCCCAGGGATATCTTCTGGACTTCAAAGACTCCCCCCCCCCCCCCAAGGGGGTGATTTCAAATTTTTAGACAAATTCACCAAGCGCCTGCTGAAAATGGCCCTTAGCTCAGATAAATTGACCCCTAGTGGTCAAAACATGGAAATAAAATGACTCAGAATTCTATCAGAGCGTCAACTTTAGAAGGCAGGGTCATAAATACACCAAAAACTTCACAATTGTATTTTAGTGTATTTATTACAACACAATAAAAACAATAATAAACGGTTGACTTCCCAACAATGTTCATGTGTGTTTTAGGATACAATGAAACCAGTATTAATGGAGCCCAATATTGTACTTAAACAGTATTGATAGCTAAAATTCACAAACAGTTAATTAAAAAATCACAGTCCTCAGGATATTCAGGATATTAAAAACAGAATTACGTTTTAAAGTTAAAAACAATCTAAATGTCCCTCATGGATCCATGTTAACAGTCTAGTAATTATTCCAACCATTCATTGGAGCCAATACACTCAATATTGGAGCTTTTAACACCAATAACTGCCTGTATGCAGATTTAAAAAATTCTGACGGTCTATTGAAAAACTCCCTTTAACAAAGCATTATGTGGGATAACCTGTATATCTCAAATAATAATTTTGGCAGGTTAAGTGGATGGAGAGCAGAGTGTGGTTAAACTCACAATGGCACCTAACTCTCAATAACAATCCGGATTACCTGATTAAAATCCTCAAAATGGATCCTAGATCCTTGTGCAGCAGTTTGGAACACAAATCAACAAATGAATAAGATCAATAAATAAAAGTGGTAATACCGTTTTTCAGTGGTGCAAATAATTGCTGTGCCAATTTAAAAAGTTAAAAACTTACAATATTAAAGTGTCTCCTAAAAAAACATACAATATTAAAGTGTCTCCTAAAAAAACAATACACAGCCTGATTTGAAATCCTTTCAAAATCGTGATAAAAAATTCTTATCAAAAAACGTGAAAAAAGAACAAAGTCAAATAATCTAGTGAAAAATATTGCAGTGAAAAAACAGTTTGGTGATTAATCCTCAATTCAGTGCTTGATCCAATTTTTTTTTATATATAATAAACCTATAAAGTGTCAAACTAATCCAATTGAAGATGAGTTGTGCTATGTAAAAAAAAATTGCATACAGACTCTTTGATTTTTACATAGCACAACTCATCTTCAATTTGATTAGTTTGACACTTTATAGGTTTATTATATCTAAAAAAAATTGGATCAAGCACTGAATTGAGGATTAATCACTGTTTTTTCACTGCAATATTTTTCACTAGATTATTTGACTTTGTTCTTTTTTCACGTTTTTTGATAAGAATTTTTTATCACGATTTTGAAAGGATTTCAAATCAGGCTGTGTATTGTTTTTTTAGGAGACACTTTAATATTGTATGTTTTTTTAGGAGACACTTTAATATTGTAAGTTTTTAACTTTTTAAATTGGCACAGCAATTATTTGCACCACTGAAAAACGGTATTACCACTTTTATTTATTCATCTTATTCATTTGTTGATTTGTGTTCCAAACTGCTGCACAAGGTTCTAGGATCCATTTTGAGGATTTTAATCAGGTAATCCGAATTGTTATTGAGAGTTAGGTGCCATTGTGAGTTTAACCACACTCTGCTCTCCATCCACTTAACCTGCCAAAATTATTATTTGAGATATACAGGTAATCCCACATAATGCTTTGTTAAAGGGAGTTTTTCAATAGACCGTCAGAATTTTTTAAATCTGCATACAGGCAGTTATTGGTGTTAAAAGCTCCAATATTGAGTGTATTGGCTCCAATGAATGGTTGGAATAATTACTAGACTGTTAACATGGATCCATGAGGGACATTTAGATTGTTTTTAACTTTAAAACGTAATTCTGTTTTTAATATCCTGAATATCCTGAGGACTGTGATTTTTTAATTAACTGTTTGTGAATTTTAGCTATCAATACTGTTTAAGTACAATATTGGGCTCCATTAATACTGGTTTCATTGTATCCTAAAACACACATGAACATTGTTGGGAAGTCAACCGTTTATTATTGTTTTTATTGTGTTGTAATAAATACACTAAAATACAATTGTGAAGTTTTTGGTGTATTTATGACCCTGCCTTCTAAAGTTGGCGCTCTGATAGAATTCTGGGAGATTTCACATTTCTCAATTGTCTGCAAACCAGACAAAAAGAGAGGCGTTCTTATGCTGTGTAGAAGACCTACATACCATGGGAGTGATTCACCTGGTTCCAAGAACGGAACAGGGCAAGGGCTTTACTCCAACCTGTTTGTGGTTCCCAAAAAAGAAGGAACTTTCAGACCAATCTTGGATCTTAAGATCCTAAACAAATTCCTCAGAGTCCCGTCTTTCAAGATGGAGACTATTCGGACTATTCTGCCACTGATCCAGGAAGGTCAATATATGACCACCATGGACCTAAAGGATGCATATCTGCACATCCCTATCCATAGAGATCATCACAGATTTCTTAGGTTCGCCTTTCTGGACAGACATTACCAGTTCATGGCCCTTCCTTTCGGGTTGGCCACGGCTCCCAGAATTTTCACAAAAGTGCTAGGGTCCCTTCTAGTGGTTCTAAGACCGCGGGGCATAGCAGTGGCGCCTTATCTAGATGACATCTTAATTCAAGCGTCAACTTTCCAACTAGCCAAGTCTCACACGGACACAGTGTTGGCTTTTCTAAGATCTCATGGATGGAAGGTGAAAATAAAAAAGAGTTCTCTCTTCCCTCTCACAAGAGTTTCCTTCCTAGGAACTCTGATAGACTCGGTTGAAATGAAAATATTTCTGACGGAGGTCAGAAAATTAAAACTCATAAACACCTGCCGAGCTCTTCATTCCATTCCGCGGCCATCAGTGGCTCAGTGTATGGAGGTTATTGGACTTATGGTAGCGGCAATGGACATAGTTCCTTTTGCTTGCTTACACCTCAGACCACTGCAACTATGCATGCTTGAACAGTGGAATGGGGATTATGCAGACTTATCTCCTCAGATAGATCTGGATCAGGAGACCAGAGATTCTCTTCTCTGGTGGTTATCACAGGTTCACCTGTCTCAGGGAATGTGTTTCCGCAGACCAGAGTGGATCATAGTTACGACAGATGCCATCCTGCAGACTCTCCTCCTGATAAACATTCTGGAACTGAGAGCGACATTCAATGCGCTTCAGGCATGGCCTCAACTGACTGCGGCCAAATTCATCAGATTTCAGTCGGACAACATCAAGACTGTAGCTTATATCAATCATCAAGGGGGAACAAGGAGTTCTCTAGCGATAATAGAGTTTTCCAAAATAATCCGATGGGCAGAGACTCACTCTTGCCGATAATAGAGGTTTCCAAAATAATCCGATGGGCAGAGACTCACTCTTGCCATCTTTCAGCAATCCATATCCCAGGAGTAGAGAACTGGGAGGCGGATTTCCTAAGTCGACAGACTTTTCATCCGGGGGAGTGGGAGCTCCATCCGGAGGTGTTTGCCCAACTGATTCAATTATGGGGCACACCAGAATTGGATCTGATGGCATCTCGTCAGAACGCCAAGCTTCCTTGTTACGGGTCCAGGTCAAGGGATCCCCAGGCAGTGCTTATAGATGCTCTAGCAGTGCCCTGGTCCTTTAACCTGGCCTATGTGTTTCCACCATTCCCTCTCCTTCCTCGTCTGATTGCCAGAATCAAGCAGGAGAGAGCTTTGGTGATTCTGATAGCATCTGTGTGGCCACGCAGGACTTAGTATGCAGACCTCGTGGACATGTCATCCGTCCCATCATGGACTCTGCCGCTGAGTCAGGACCTTCTGATTCAAGGTCCATTCAAGCATCCAAACCTACTTTCTCTGCATCTGACTGCTTGGAGATTGAATGCTTGATTTTAGCAAAGCGTGGTTTCTCTGAATCGGTCATTGATACCTTGATTCAGGCTCGAAAGCCTGTCATCAGAAAAATCTACCATAATATATGGCGTAAATATCTTTACTGGTGTGATTCCAAGGGTTACTCATGGAGTAAGATCAGGATTCCTAGGCTATTATCTTTTCTCCAAGAAGGATTGGAGAAGGGATTATCAGCTAGTTCCTTAAAGGGACAAATATCTGCTTTGTCTATCCTTTTACACAAGCGTCTGGCGGATGTTCCAGACGTTCAGGCGTTTTGTCAGGCTTTAGTTAGAATCAAGCCTGTGTTTAAACCTGTTACTCCGCCATGGAGTTTAAATTTGTTTCTTAAGGTTCTTCAAGGGGTTCCGTTTGAACCTATGCATTCCATAGATATTAAGCTCTTATCTTGGAAAGTTCTGTTTTTAGTAGCTATCCCTTCGGCTCGAAGAGTTTCTGAGTTATCTGCTTTACAGTGTGACTCCCCTTATCTTGTTTTCCATGCGGATAAGGTGGTTTTGCGTACCAAACCCGGATTTATTCCTAAGGTTGTTTCTAATAGGAATATCAATCATGAAATTGTTGTTCCTTCTCTGTGTCCTAATCCTTCTTCCAAGAAGGAACATATGTTGCATAACCTAGATGTGGCTTGTGCTTTAAAGTTCTACTTACAAGCGACAAAAGATTTCCGTCAAACATCTTCATTGTTTGTTGTCTATTCTGGAAAGTGGAGAGGTCAAAAGGCTACGGCAACCTCTCTTTCTTTTTGGCTGAAAAGCATCATCCGTTTGGCTTATGAGAGTGCTGGCCAGCAGCCTCCTGAAAGGATTACAGCTCACTCTACTAGAGCGGTGGCTTCCACATGGGCTTTTAAAAATGAGGCTTCTGTTGAACAGATTTTGTAAGGCGGCGACTTGGTCTTCGCTTCATACTTTTTCCAAATTTTCCAAATTGATACTTTTGCTTCTTTGGAGGCTATTTTTGGGAGAAAAGTGCTACAAGCAGTGGTGCCTTCCATTTAGGTACCTGTCTTGTCCCTACCTTCATCCGTGTCCTAAAGCTTTGGTATTGGTATCCCACAAGTATTGGATGAATCCGCGGACTCGATACATCTTGCAAGAGAAAACAAAATTTATGCTTACCTGATAAATTTCTTTCTCTTGCGATGTATCGAGTCCACGGCCCACCCTGTCTATTTAAGACAGGTAGTATTTTTTATTATAAAACTTCAGTCACCTCTGCACCCTATAGTTTCTCCTTTTTCTTCCTTAGCCTTCGGTCGAATGACTGGGGGTGGAGTTAGGGGAGGAGCTATATAGACAGCTCTGCTGTGGGTGCTCTCTTTGCCACTTCCTGTTGGGAAGGAGAATATCCCAGAAGTATTGGATTAATCCGTGGACTCAATACATTGCAAGAGAAAGAAATTTATCAGGTAAGCATAAATTTTGTTTTTTTACAAACCATGGGCACTGCGATTGAGTCCAATATGGCCCCATCGTATGCAAACATTTACATGTCTATGTACGAGCAGTGCCATATTTTCCCTCAGCAGGACTCCATCAGATTTTACCGCAGGTATATTGATGATGTCTTTCTAACCTGGAGGGACACCCCAGAAGCTCTTCTGAAGTGGTTCAACCAGCTTAACACCTTGGATTCCACTATTAGGTTTAAAATTGAATGGGATACACATAAAATCCATTTTTTGGATTTGGAGATCTTTAAGGTCCCCACTGCAACGGAATATACTTTATAAACTACCCTATATCAGAAAGATAGAGATAGAAATTCTATTCTGCATTACAGTAGTTACCACCCATCTTGGGGTCAGCTCCTCGCAGCTCCTGCGGGTTGTCCGAAACAACACTGAAGATTCCTGCAAGAAGACTGAATTTACTGAGATGGCACAACACTTTCTACGAGGATATTCTGAAGAACTGACTACACAGCAATATAGGACTGCTGAGCAATAGACCCAGGAGGGTCTCACTGTCAGAAAACAACAACATACTGAAGACAACTGTCTGAACTTTGTTACCACTTTTACACCTGGTTCACAGGAAGTGGCCACAATGATCAAAAATAATTGGAGTATTATATCTAAGGACAATAGTCTCCCATTCTATGACTCCCCTCCACCCCGGTTGGTGTATAAGAGGGCAAAGAATTTATGGGATTTATTAGTGCTTAATGATCCGACTCATTGCTATGAGAAGAAGATGTGGCTACCTAAAGGGAAACATGGATGTTTTCGGTGTGGGAGCTGTGTGACGTGTAATAACTTGATCACAGGTTGCAGCTTCCATCACCCACACACTAACAGGAGATATACCATCAGGCATAGACTATCCTGTACGTCTGAGTATGTTATCTACTCCATTATTTGCCCTTGTTACTACATTGGGAAGACGGTTACTCCCTTTAGGGAGTGGCTAGCTAATCACAAGTCAGCAATACATCAGGCAATAGAGAAGGGCCGCTCGGACCAACCGGTCGCCAGGCACTTCATGACTGCTGGTCACTCGGTATCATCTTTGAGAGCAATGTTCATAGATCGTGTCCCTCGCCTCAAAAGAGGTGGGGATAGGGCTCAGACCCTTCTACGTCTTGAAGCAAGGTGGATTTTTGATCTATCTAGACACAGTCTCCCGAGGGAACTGAATACCAATATTGACTGTGCATGTTGATTTAAGAAATAAAAGGACTGCGGGAATCTTCTTCCATCCAATTACAAAAATTATTTTAAAAAGTTCTACCTATTCCTTGTGATATGAAGGAGGTTTAATGTTTCCAACTACCTGGTTGGGTTGTACTTGTTTGAGTCAGGTCTTCCCTTCCGCCGTTCATATTGATACCATGGGGTATAGATTTGTCCGGAAAAATTAGGGCTTAGCTTCATTGATACAGGTTATTATATTATGAATGCTGTATGTATCTGTGTACTATATATTTTGTAATTTTATATACTTAGGTTATGGATTATTTGTTGGGGTTTCATGATAGTAATCTACTCGTGACTCAGAACATGCATACATTCTCTCTGATCAGTGCCGCATTTGTGTGTTTACACAGTTACCATGGTAACTTAGGTAGGCAGTCAGAGTTAGTGGCTGGTGCTGACTGATTACATCAGCGCACAGCGCAATGTGCTCCTGTGGATGAAACTCAGCTTTGAGAGTTATGACTGCGTGGTCCCGCTTGCGAACACCTGTTTAGCATTGGGGTAAGATTAGTAAGGGTATTTAAGTTTGTGGTTCTGTGGTGTTATGTATGTCTACACGGCCTCCATTCGAAAATGGCTCCTGTGAGGGCCGAATCATCATGGGTTAAGGCCCTTGTCTGTCTGAAAATATAAAGGCATTTTACATCAGATTCCTGTGGTTTACCTGCTTTTTTGGGATTCATGTGATGCTTGCCAGGCATGGGGATCAGCTTGCTGCTGTACATTTCCTCAATAGCAGTACACCAGGTGGATGTATATGTTGGTGTGTGCCGCTTCCTTTTCCACTTTATCAGGTATATTTATTAAAGTGCGGTTGGACATGATACAATGTAGCGTATAATGTCCGCTGCACGTCAATAAAAGCATGCGCATTTACCATTGGTGCAAGCAGTTCTTGTGAACTGCTGATCCAATCGTCTGCTAGCAGGGGGTGTCAATCAACCCGATCGTATTCAATCGGGTTGATTTCTGTCCGCCGCTTCAAAGCAGGCGTACAGGTTATGGAGCAGAGGTCTTTAAACACGGGGTATCAAGCTCCGTACGGAGCTTAATAAATTGTCCCCTTTATATATATTTATACACATTTAGACATATATATATATATATATATATATATTTAGACATATGCAGTATATGTATGTATCTTTTGTGTTATTATGAGTGGAACTGTACTTTTAAATGTATTTCTGATGTGTTTTGTGACACTTTTTATTCGAGTGTAACAGTTATCCAGAGCTCTGAGGTTGCGCTATTCCACCGTGCGTTAAATTAAAGCGATCACGTTTACTTTTAACTTGTATTACGTGCGCTACTTCCGATGTCCACAAACGGCCGCAATAAACCCTTTATCTTTTGCGCGCAACTATTAGAGTGCCACTTGTAATCTGACCCAATATATGGTGCCTAAAATTGCATAAATTAGAAAAAAAAGCCAATAATTTTCTTGCAGATATAATTAGAATAGAGCTTCATGCACTGACTGGTCAGTTCTAGTTTTGTTTTTTAAAATAAATAAATTTGGCAATGTATAGTAATATTTTTTTGTAAGCAGATTAATAGAATATAAGACGTAATTTTCATTGCGTTGTAGTGTATGCTAAATGTCACTCTATATTAGTAAAATCAGAACTTGCTAATTACTTTCTTTGGAGAACTTAACCAATTGTCTGTGAATAAAATGCAACAAGGTGTTTTAACTTAATCGTTAATTTAGTGGGTTATAGGCATATCAAAGGGGATCAGTAAGGCTTTTGTTATGTTATGGATTTAATTTGCTTCTTCCAATTGTGGTACCTTTATATTGCACTTGATAAGTTCCATGACATAAGAATGCTTATTTCTTACCTTTATGATCCCCAAAAACATGTAATTCATTCTTTTTGCATCATAAATAAAGTAGTTTAAAAGAATGTTAAAACCCCAAATTTCTCTTTCATGATTCAGATAGAGCATACAAATTTAAAAAAAAAAATCAAATTAACATATATAATTAAATTTGCTTCATTCTGTTGGTATAATTTGTTGAAGGCACAGTAATGTGCTACTGGGAGCTAGCTGAACACATCCAGTGAGCCACTGAAAATCGGTATATGTGCTCAGCCAACAGCTAGCTATTAGTAATGCGCTGGTGCTCCTTGCCTACCTTGGTACTTATGTGATCGAAAGATCGATGTGTTCTTTGCACTCAAATCCATATTTGTGGCACAGAGTTTAAATTACTGTGAATTAGTTTGCGTGAAATTTCAGTAATTTACACTCCCCATATTTTCTATGGGCGGTGTTGAGCACCAATTTGCTTTCGAAGTACAAGTTGAATGTAAATGCGGAGGAGAAAGTTGGACTAAACTATACTATTAACCTCTAAACTGCCACACACCCACATCGCAAACTGCACCACTATACTATTAACCCCTAAATTGCCCCACATTTCAAACTACTCTGCTACACTATTAACCCCTAAAAGCCACAATCCCCATTGCAAAGTACCCACTAACCTCCTAACAGCTAAACCCAATAACAACCCCAACCTAACAACCCTTAAGTTACCAAAAAAACTAACATTACATAAAAAACCTACGACTGCAGAAAAAAAAAACTAACATTACAGAAAATGAAAAAAAAAAATTACCAAAAATAAAAACCTACAGTTATGCCTATTCTAAAACTAAAGCCCCCTTAAACAATAGCCACCACAAAATAAAAACCCTATACTAACACTAAAAGTTACTATAGCAATAGCCCTTAGAAGGGCTTTTGTAGGGTATTGCCCTAAAGCGATTTAGCTCTTTTTCTCAAAAACTACATTATTCTACAATGAAAGTAGCCCCCCCAAAAAAAATCCTATCTAAAAAAACTGCTCTAAAGTGATTACAGCTATTTTGCTATTTAAAAACTAATCTAAAAAATCCCTAACCTAAAAAACTATTCTAAAAAAAGATTGCCCTGAAAAGAGCATTTGGTTGGTGAACCAAGTGAACATAGCTCTTTTGCTGCCCAAGAGAAAAAAAAAACTATTCTAAAAAAAATAATAATCTAAATATGTCCCTCTCCTAAAATTTAGTATTCCCTGAAAAGGGCATTTTGTAGAGCACTGCTCTTTTTCTTTAACAAAAACCCCTAAACTAAAGGGGGCTTTAGTTTTAGAATAGGCATAACTGTGGGTTTTTTATTTTTGCTAATGTTTTTTATTTTATTTTCTGCAATGGTATTTTTTTATTTTCTGCAATGTTAGTAAGTTAGGGGGGTTAGCTGTTAGGAGGTTAGTGGGCGCTTTGCGATGTGCGTTGTGGCAGTTTAGGGGTAAATAGTGTGCCTGTGATGTGGGGTTGTGGCGATTTAGAGGTTAATAAGGTAGCGGGGTAGTTTGTAATGTGGGGTTGTGGCAGTTAAGGGGTTAATAGTGTAGCAGGAACGTTTGAGATGTGGGTGTGTGGTGGTTTAGGGGTTAATAATATAGTGGAGTAGTTTACAATGGGGTTTGTGGCAGTTTAGTAGTAAATAGTGTAGCAGGGCATTTTGCAATGTGGGGGTGTGGCAGTATAGGGGTTAATAGTGTAGTGGGTTACTTTGCGGTAGGCTATGAGGCGGTTTAGGGGTTATTAGAGTAGGGGCTTATTGGGATGTGGGTTAGCACATGAGTAAGAGTGTTAGTTTTTTCTGGTTTTCGCGCTCTATTGAAGTCTATGATGGAATACTCTAATATTCTAACTTCGGCTCTTTGTGCGCATCAGATTAGAGTATAAGCTAAAACATTTTACTTTCATCCTGTAATATGCATGGTACCTGACACTCGCAAAAAGTCGAAGTTGAACGCAGTTAACACATGAGCGGAAGCGATAAATAGCACTATACTCGGTAATCTAGCCTTATTTCAGTTATTGGCCTTTACTGATTCCATAACTACAGGATGTTTTTTATGGATATAAGGCTTATGATCTCCCCTACACCACTTGATTTCCAAGGAAAGAGTCAGGTGACCAAGAGATCACCCAAAAAAGGTGTAGATTACAAAAGAAGCAGTATTTTGCATAAGATTACTATCAGAAATATCACTTGAGCGAAGACCATGCCAGGTGTATAAAACGTGTATGTGTAAGCGGATATTACAAGTTGAAAGTAATGTTTTCCTGATTAAGTGTTAGTATCACTCAGGCATTAACATTACTAAAATGCACTATACCAGAGCTGAAAATAAACGGTCATTCTTCATGTTATACAAATGCAAATTACACATACAATGCCCATTCAGCAGATTTGTCCTTTACAATAGCGTTGTACAGTGTGAAAGAAAAATAGCAATTTTCATGTGTGAAGTTCATCTATTCACTTTCAAATGAATACCAAAACCTGTAAATGAATTAGTCATACATTTGAGATGGACCATTATGGGTATACATTACATGTTTTTATGATGTATAATATATATATATGTGCATTATGTTGTAAAATTGTTCATTAATTATATATTTTTTCTAACTTTTTATATTGTAATAAACAAATTTTTTTTCATTTAGAATAGTTATAGCCTTTAAACATTAATATCCCGCATAAATAACCGAACGTGACTTTTCCCTGACATGATAGTGGCCTTTTAAGCATTTTTCGCACTGTAATGTAAGTGCAGGGCCCTGATCAGCCTGGAGCGTCTTAAGGGTTAAGGTTGCAGGGAGGAGGAGTGTGTGTGGAGCTGTAGGTTAGATTGCAACAGTGTTGCAGATCTAAGGGAGGGGTTCTACTCACAGATAAGAAGGGGATTCTGGGAGTTTGAAGCCCTCTTTCTGTCAGGAACATCTGGAATCTTCTGATGCAGTTAGCTGAGGGAATTTCTTTGTCATCATGGACAGGTCTTGCAGGTCTTCGCTTCCTCCATTGCGGTTCAGGGATGAGGCTTCATCTTCTGGGAGAAGGACACCTGTGGATAGAGAAAAAGAGATAAGTGATCAGGATATTGTTCCCCCTTCACCCAGGCCTCAGGGCTCATCCCTGAGGCTAGGCCATCGTTCCCTCCAGGCCCATTTACCCACTAGTGTTAGGAAGGTGGAAGTTTCCCAGGCAGGGGGGAGTGGATTAGGGGGCAGGCAATTAGAGGAGGCTGGGGGTCAGGTTTATCTAGGTTAGGCCCGGGCCCTTCATTTGGGCCTAGTACTTCTAGGGACGCCCCTGGGGTTTGTGGAGCAGGCCCCACGGGTTCAGGACAGGCAGCAGCGGTTTTGGGCTTGCAGGAGGGACAGCTGGAGGCCGCCTGGTCCCTGGTGCAGTCCCTCACTGCTGTTTTGGGCCCGGTGTTTAACCGATCTGGTCTCGCGCCCGGCTCGGGGCCTAGTCGGGCCCCCGTGCCCGAATCGAGTACCGGACCAGTTGGGCCCCCTGTTATCCCCTTACCGCATGTGGATGGGGCCGAATTGCCCCTGGGGGGGTCCCAAAGCGTGGCGCTCGTCTGTGAGGGTGGGCCGGAGTTGCGGCCTACCCCGCAGATGGCGCCAGGATCTACCGCCACACTGCCAATTCGGGGGTCACCCAGGGCCGCATCCGATCATGCTTTGGTAGCGGATGGGCCCGGGGCAGACCCTGTGGCTGATCGGCATTCAATTTTACCCCAGGCCGCGGCGCGCGCATGCGGTAGTGGGTCCGATCGCGGGCCTACCCCGCGTGCTGCGCCATCTCCTACGGCCACACCGCAGCTTCAATTGGGCCTACCCGGCCCTGTTCCAATGGGCCCCAATGCTGTGGCGCGCACATGCGGCGATGGGCCGGATTGTGAACCCACCACGCAGGCCGCGCCAATTCTTGCCGCCTTACCGCTCGGCAATCCAATACCTACATCTGCCGCAGATGCGGCGGCGCCCTCCATGCTGGTCCCGGTCGCGGCCCCGCCCACTTCCGGTCACACGGCGGGACTTCCGTTCGGGGCCTGGCCAGAGGGGGTATCAGCCTGGCCCAGAGAGGAGCCAAGAGAAGCGCTCTCTCCGCATCCCTATCTCCTCAAGGTAGGAGAGGGGTGCCGGCCAGGGGGAGGGGGGGGAGGATGGTGGTGCTTGAAAGGCATCAGGTTGGAGGGCGCATGAGGAGTGGGTCCGTGCAGACTATCTATCTGGGGGAGGGGAGGGGGGATAGCTCAATGAGCCCTGGGGCCCTTGGCCCTGGGGACAGTATTTCACATCTGCAAAGCCCAGGAACTGGGCCCAGGAGATCTAATATTAACCAGTCTTTTCAAAGGCCTGAGGTTTCTGTTACAAATCATGATGGATACATGTGGGGGCCAGGGGACACTGCTAACAGGGGGTTGGTGCAGCAGAATCAGTCTGGGGGGCAGATGCCTGCGCCTTCTGCGCAACAGCCTGTGTATGAGTGTGGTGTGCGTGGTCCCTCCTTCCCTCCGGTGGCTGGTACTCATCTCTTATCTTTGTTTCCCCAGATGGACACTCAGGAGCGGCTTCAATCTAGTGTTGGTGGAGCGGTGGTGCCGGCAGCGGGACAGGTCCCAGTGGACGGGGCAGGACCATCGTCGGCGGGGCAGCTGCAGCCTATGGATGGTGAGCTATCTGGGGGGGCTGTGTCGCAGGATGACAGTGACTCTAGTTCGCCAGGGTCTAGCTCAGAGAGTGAGGGGGCTTTGGGTTTTCATAAAAAAGGGGAGAAAAGGATGTACAGGATGCTTAGGTCATTAGTGTCAGATAGGGATAAGGCCCGCAGGCGCGAAGGTAAGGGCGCAAGCGGCGTAGCTGTGAACGCTAGTGAAGGCTTGGGGGTGCCGGCCACCGTTCCGCAGAGTGGCGGTTTGGTGTTGCAGGGTAATAAGCGAAAGTCAGCGCTTGAGGGAGACTCATTTTCTTTCACCATGCATTCCCTATTTGAGCATCTCAAATCGAAGATGGTGAAAAAAATACAGGCTAAGAAGTATGTGAATATTTTTGAGCTGTCAGCGGAGGCTCAGAGGCAGAAGGAGAGGGCCGAGGACGGGACAGGGCCAAAGAAGCTCAAGAGACCTGACTCTTACGAGGAATGGGTGAGCTGCTTTTGCGTGCTGGCCTCCTGCTACTTGGTGAGGTGGCCTGACCAAGGGGCGGATATCCTGAAATATTAGGATACGATAGAAAGGGTTTACAAATGCCATAAGGAAGGATCATGGAGGGACTATGACATGGGGTATCGAAGGAAGATGGCGGCAAACCCTTCCCTATCATTCGGAGCTATTGAGATGTCCTTATGGTCCAAGCTTGGGCCAGAGGTGATGCCATCACCTCCCCCGGCAGCAAGCAACCAGCCCTTTCGGTCGGGACTTAGGGCCCGTAGGAAGGGATGGGAGTGTTGGAAGTATCAAGAAAAGGCGTGCGACAGAGGGAGCGTGTGTTCCTTTCGGCACGTCTGCCGATACTGCGGGGGGCAGCACCCAGGTGCCGAGTGCTCCAAAAAGCGCGACCAGGCTGGGGAGCGTGGGGGAGGCAAGCCTGCCTCAACTGGAAAGAGTGGCCACCCCAGTGAGGGTGGGCGCCCTTGAACCATGGCTTGCGAGGTATACGAACCGGGCAGTGGCAGGCTTGCTGCTGTCTGGCCTAAAGGTGGGTTTCCTTATCCCGGTGGGGGGCCGGGTGGAAGGTTCGGGGGTTCATTGCAATTTAAAATCGGCTTACCAGATCCCTGAGGTGGTAAAAGAGAAGCTGGACAAAGAGGTCTGCCTGGGGCGCATGGCGGGTCCTTTCCCGCAGCCGCCTATTGAGGGTTTGGTTGTATCCCCGTTGGGGGTAGTCCCGAAAAGGGAAAAGGGAAAATTTCGCTTGATTCAACACCTTTCGTATGCGAAAGGTAGGTCAGTGAACGATGCTATTCCACCAGAGCTGTGCTCGGTTCAATATCAATCGTTTGACGCGGCGGTGGCCATTGTCCGGAGGGCAGGGGTGGGAGCGCTGATGGCGAAGCTGGACATAGAGTCAGCTTTCAGGCTCCTTCCTATCAACCCAGAGTCGTTTCGACTAATGGGGTGCCGCTTCGGGGGGGATTACTACGTAGACAAATGCCTCCCTATTGGTTGTTCGATTTTGTGCGCCTATTTCGAGGCATTTAGTTCATTCCTCCATTGGGCGGTATCCCAATACACTGGTTCAGGCAACATCGCCCATTATTTGGACGATTTTCTGCTCGTGGGGGCGCCAAATTCTACGCAGTGCGGGGAACTAATGCGCGGCATGGTGCATCTCATAGGTGTGTTTGGCGTACCTCTGGCATCTGACAAGTCAGAAGGCCCGTGCACGCGGTTGACTTTCCTGGGAATAAAAATAGACTCTATAGCGGAGCGTTGTCGATTGCCTGCGGACAAGTTGGAGCGGTTGGAAGCAGTAGTCCAAAGGACTATGCGGGCACGTTCTATCTCTGTGAAGGAATTGCAGGCCCTCTTGGGCTTGTTGGATGCAGGAGGTTGGAAGCAGGTTTGGGGGGCTCCAAACCGCAGTCCGCAAGAATCCACATCTCGGAGGAGATGAAGAAGGATCTTCAGGTGTGGGAACTGTTTCTTGACAAATTCAATGGCATATGTATTTGGCAGAGACCGCCTGAATCCAATCAGTCGCTACACCTGTTTACAGATGCAGCAGGTTCCGGGGGGTACGGGGCGATGCTGGGGGCGGACTGGAGCGCGGAAGCTTGGCCAGGGGAATGGGTCAGAGCTGGGCTGACCAGGAATCTGTGTTTCCTGGAGCTCTTCCCTATCATCGTGGCGATTGAGCTGTGGGCTACTCGGTTGTCCAACCGGGCGGTGGTCTTTTGGTGCGATAATCAGAGTGTAGTGTATTCGATAAATCGTTTATCGGCCACTTCACCTGGAGTTGTTAGGCTGCTACGGCAACTAGTGTTGCGCTGCTTGCAGTTTAACATCAGCTTCACGGCTAAGCACGTGCCGGGCGTAAAGAATGTGATGGCAGATGCATTGTCTAGGGGGAAATGGGAGATATTTAGGAAGGTGGCTCCTAGAGCATCTCCTCATGGCACGCCTTGTCCTTCTTATCTCTGGCAGCTCGGGTTCCATGGGAATCTGTTCTCCCGCTAGTCCAGGCCTCACTGGCACCAGCGACATGGAGGACGTATCTGAGGCATTGGAACGAGTGGCAATCATTCTGCAGGTTCAAGCAGCTGTCATGTTCTCAGGCGTCGCAGGTAACTCTGTTAGAGTGGTTGGTTTCCTTGCGACAGCGGGCAATTAGGAAATCACTCGTGCAGGGGAAGCTGGCATCTATATCCTTTTTTAGTAAGTTTTCCAGCTGAAAGATTGGACGGGGACCTTCTTGGTGAGACAATCGGTCCGCGGTTGGGGCCGGGGAGAGTTGATAAGGAGGGACAAGAGGGAACCCATCACTCTGTCTCGCCTTCTCATGTTGCTGCAGGTGCTAATTGACGTATGCAGGGATCCATACGAGGTGTCACTGTTTCGCGCAGCATTTGCGCTGGCCTTTCACGGGGCTTTGAGGGTGGGGGAGCTGGTTTCCCCATCAGGTAAGGCACCACAGGCGGGGGTTCAGTGGCAGCATGTGAGGTTATCGGAGGGGTCGGTATTGTTGTTTATCCCCAGATCTAAAACCGATCAGGATGGGAAAGGGGTGTGGCTGCATCTCCCACAGTTGGGCGACTGCAGGGCATGCCCGGTTGCGCTGTTATCTGAGTTTGCGGCGCGCCGCCCGGTGGGTGGTGGCCCTTTCTTGATGCATCAGAATGGGCTGGGGTTAACGAAATTTGAGTTCAGAACAGTGCTAGCAAAGGTGGCAGTGAGGGAAGGGTTGGATCCGGCACTTATAGCCCCCCAATCATTTAGAGTGGGGGCGGCAACCTCGGCTGCAGCATTGGGGTGGTCTGCAGATAGGATCAAGGCTCTGGGGAGGTGGCAGTCGCAGCGCTATAGGACATACGTAAGGCCTCTGGGGGACCCTTCCCAATGAGTTGGTAAGGGGGGGGGGCCGCAGGGACGGGAATTGTGGGGGTCCTTGCTGGTGGTTAACATATTGTTGTGTCTTTTCAGGTAGGGGCAGGGCCCCAAAAAAGATCTGGATAGTCGGCCACTCCTTTGTTCATTGGGCATCGTTAAGGGCTTTAGCAGTCCCGGATGGGAGCCGCCTCGGCTTTCACCCCTCCCGGGCGTCCATCAGATGGCTAGGGCGCAGAGGGCTATGCTGGCAGGAATTTCCAGGGCTTATCCAGGAGGCTCACCGGAGGTGGGGTCGTCCAGACATTGTGGTTCTACATCTTGAAGGCAATGACCTAGGAGCATTGCCTACCCTTGAGTTGATCAGTATCATGGGGGCGGACATTAGGTGGCTACATGCCTGGTTGCCAGGGCTGAAAGTGGGGTGGTCCTGTGTCATTCCGAGATTGCATTGGAGGCACATGGAGAGTCACAAGGCAGCATTTGGGGTCCGCAAGAAGTTGAATAGGGATATAGGCAAGGTAGTTTTGGAATTAGGAGGTTTTGTTGTGAGGCACTCCAACATCTCGGCCGGGGATAAGAGCCTGTATCGAAAGGACGGGGTTCATTTGACAGCGGTAGGGCTAGATATGTTCATTTCCAATATAGCTAAGGCCTTAGGTTCAGTAATTTAGAAATAGGTAACTGAATGTAGTGTTTCCTGCAGTTAGGGTTGGCGGCAAGAATAGGTTGATTGGTATTCTTGTGGCGGGCGGTAGCATCCCGGGCGGCAGATAGAAAGCAGGGAGGAGTGACGGCCATTGCAGGAGGTGTGACGTACCCAGGCGCGTGCTTGGGGAAAGCGCCTCCTGGGTTGCGGAGGGCCGAACAGCTCGAGTATGTAACCTTCTATCTGGTACCGCATTGTAGCCGGGCTCCGCTTTGTCTCCGTTTGCCTGGGGGGCTGCTTCCTGCTTCATATGGGTTATTTAGGTTTAGTCATTGCCGCTCAACTGTTTAAGTAAAGTTAAGTTTGAATTATAGTCATTTACCGTACTGGGTAAATGAAAAGTTTAAAGTTTGGAGAAGGCCTTGATGCTTTAAATTAAATCAGTCAAGGAGTGCCTCGCGTTAATAAAATTGACCTATATGGTCTTAACCTCCATATTGTTGTCTTGTCTTTATTTATGGTATATTTAGGATGTAAGTTAGTTGCCGCACCCGCACGACATTGAACCTTTAACTCCCTTATGTAAGTGCAGGGCCCTGATCAGCCTGGAGCGTCTTAAGGGTTAAGGTTGCAGGGAGGAGGAGTGTGTGTGGAGCTGTAGGTTAGATTGCAACAGTGTTGCAGATCTAAGGGAGGGGTTTAACTCACAGATAAGAAGGGGATTCTGGGAGTTTGAGGCCCTCTTTCTGTCAGGAACATCTGGAATCTTCTCCCACCCACCCAGCCCCCTTTTTTCTCCCGCGGCAATTAGTTAATTGTAAATAGTTAGGTTTAGTCTCCCTGGGGCCGGACAGGGTTAGTCAACCTATCGTCTTTGGGTAAGGCCAGGGCGTTTAATATTTTCCCGCTCCCCCCAGTGTTGTCTTGGTGTTCGCCTGGACGGGCTGAGGGTCCCATAAGGTTCGAGCGTTGTTACACCCTAAAGGCGGGCGGTAGCATCCCGGGCGGCAGATAGAAAGCGGGGAGGAGTGACGGCCATTGCAGGAGGTGTGACGTACCCAGGCGCGTGCTTGGGGAAAGCGCCTCCTGGGTTGCGGAGGGCCGAACAGCTTGAGTATGTAACCTTCTATCTGGTACCGCATTGTAGCCGGGCTCCGCTTTGTCTCCGTTTGCCTGGGGGGCTGCTTCCCGCTTCATATGGGTTATTTAGGTTTAGTCATTGCCGCTCAACTGTTTAAGTAAAGTTAAGTTTGAATTATAGTCATTTACCGTACTGGGTAAATGAAAAGTTTAAAGTTTGGAGAAGGCCTTGATGCTTTAAATTAAATCAGTCAAGGAGTGCCTCGAGTTAATAAAATTGACCTATATGGTCTTAACCTCCATATTGTTGTCTTGTCTTTATTTATGGTATATTTAGGATGTAAGTTAGTTGCCGCACCCGCACGACATTGAACCTTTAACTCCCTTAAACATGTTTAGTAAAAAGACAAACAGATACAGAAAATCACAAAGCGATTTTAAAGTGTAACAATCAGAAGAAAGTCCCAAAGAAATGGAAACAAACAGTCCAGGCAGCACTCCAAACACCAGCAAGCACAAATCCACAGTCCTAAAAGACAAAAAAATGTGGTTTAGTAAAAAGATTTGGTTTTGGTCTATAGCTAAATTATGCAAAAAAAAATGGCCGCTGCTTTTCTCAGTCACACTAGTGGGCTTGTAATGTTTTGGTTCATTAAATAAATAAATATATTTTTGTATTTGTTGTAAATTAATACATATTTATTTTCCATGATGAATTACTAATGTAAATAATACAGTGTACAACATTCACAAGTAATAATGATTTTATAGTTTCAAAAAGACAACAGCATTACATTTATTTTAAATTATTTAATTCATTAGCAAATATATATTATTTTTATATAAATTAATTGAAACGTTTAATACAGAAGCAATTTAATATTCAATTAATGAGTTTAAGGGGTTGAATGAATTAAGGGGTTGAATAATATGAGACTGCAGAATTCCTTAAAAGTTCATTTTCAGTTGAATTTGGGAAACCACTTGAAGCATTCATTGGGGCCGAATTATCATTGTGCGAGCGGACATGATTCGATATTGCGGATCACGTCCGCTGCACATTGATAAATGCCAACAGCATACACTCTCAACATTTATCATTGCACCAGCAGTTCTTGTGAACTGCTGGTGCAATATCGCCCTCTGCAGATTTGCGGCCAATCGGCTGCTAGCAGGGTATGTTAATCAACCCGATTGTATTCGATTGGGTTGATTTCTGGCGATTTCTGTCCGCCACCTCGGAGAAGCCGGACAGGTTATGGAGCAGTGGTCTTTAGACTAGCTTTTTCAATTACTTCTGTTTGATTTGTTCATTGCAAACAGCTAAAAGTTTGTAAATTTCGACAATAAATCTGATATGCAATTTTGGTTGTATAATTTTGATTACAACTGTATATGGTACATATGAACCAGTGAAAAACTGTCAACAGACTGCCTTCAAGGGTTAGACATTATGAGCCTACCTAGGTTTAGCTTTCAACAAAGAATACCAATAGTACAAAGCAAATTTGATGATAAAATTAAATTGGAAAGTTGTTTAAAATTGGTAGCCCTATCTGAATCATAAAAGATTAACTTTGACTAACAATAAGGGATATGTTGTGACTATTTGAGCGGGTCAGAAGTAGCATGTATATTAAAATTTGAAAGCAAACACGTTCGGTTGAGCACAATAAAATTTGCCATGCATTACCATAATGTACAATTAAAAGTGTAGTTACACTCATAATAACATTGTCTGATAATTTTTAAATTGCATTAAAAAGATATAAGGGATCAGGGGGGCAGAGCCGGCCGCAGCTAAGATGGCTGTGTAACGCCAAAGCTCCGGATGCCAGCTCCTAAATACAGCCTAGATTAGCCCCTAATTGTAATGCTACACTAACGGAACATGACCGCATGAGCGGCATCAATTGAGGGAATTGAGAGATCTCAAAAGATATGATCTAACCCAAAGACAACTGGCGGAATCGAAGGATCAGCCCGACCTCACAGTGTGAGACGCACATCGAAAACTGCTGAACTGACACAGCGCTCCGGAAGATTGCAGCCCTCGTCGGAGCAGTAAGCAAAGATCCCCATTGACAAGTGCAGCATTGTACACACACAGCACTCCCACTAACAAGGCACGATAAGAGTTCTGAGCTGGGGAGAACGGAGGTAAACACACAAGAAGGGAGACATAAGGTACAAATGCCTGAGCTCTACCACATAGCTGCCATATTATCCGTGCTGCAGAGGCTATAAGTGAAGGCAGGGGACCGCCATAAGTAAAAGCATACCCAGACCAGGACATTCACAACAAGACACATAGGGGAAATTAAATAATTGATAAGTGGAACAATTAATAAATACACAGAAATAACTGCCACAAAGCCTCAGAGCTGTAGTACTAACTGGAAATAGCGCAGGAACCAGTCTAGAGGCATATTACTCAATCACAAACGAAAGGAAGCAGCCACATAAAAAAAACTAAATAATTGATTTAAATATACCCCTGTAACTTGACAGGGAGGACAAGGCTGAGCAAATCTGGACATAAGATACACATATACTATGAATCCCAAACGCACGGCAAAACCCAACAAACCACCTAAAATTGCCAGCCAAAAGGATAATACAGTGGAACAGTTTTTTTGCCCTTCTGGTTCAAGAACTAAAGAGAGTGAAGAAGCAGTTATATGGCACAAAAACAGAATGTCCACTCCACAAAAAAATGTGGTTTGCTCTGAAGAAAGCACGTCAGTGCCAAATGCTATTCTCTCTACATTAGCGTCAAAACAGGATATAGCCGACATAATCCGTTCCTGCATAAGGGAAGAAATAGCAGAAATAAAACAGGACTTACATTCTGTTGGCAATAGGGTAGAGGCCCTGGAAGAATTTACTGATCATCTACAAGACGAAATTCATACAGTCCAGAATATCACTACTCATCACACTACCATTATAGCCGAACTGCACAACAAAATAGAAGACCTCGAGAACCGGAGCCGCAGGAAAAATATTAGAATACGAGGCATTCCAGAATCGGTACTCCCTAAAGACTTTCCAACTTACTTTCCTGCACTATTTGCACACATGAGAAACTCTCCACCAACTACGGATATCCCGAGGTCAGAGCCCATAGGGCCCTCAGACCGAAACCACCCCACACTGCACCCCCAAGGGACGTAATAATGAAATTTAAAGAGTTCATGGAAAAGGAGGAACTTCTCCATCTAACCCGTAAAAACCAACCAGTGAAGTTTAGGGGTGTCGTACTCCAATTTTTTCAAGACCTATCCCAACGGACACTCCAGAGGCGCAGGGAATTGACACCCTTAACATCCCTTCTATGCCAGAAGAAAATTCTTTACAGGTGGGGATTCCCCTTCCACCTCTATGTTTTATACGGCAACAGAAAAATAATCTGCAGGACCCCAGCAGACATTGGAGACTTCTGCACGGCACTGGAGACTGAGGCCCCAACAGAGCCCGACACAGAAGAATCCCAAGAACCACCCAGGAAGAAAACAACTAAGGAAGACCCCAAATAATGGCAACTTGTGGCCTCCAAATCAAAAGCCCAGTCAACAAACAAGATCCCTAACCCCACGCAAAAAGAGAAAAGAAAAAATACATAGTAATTTTAAGGCGCGTTTTTAAAATATTACATATAAAATATATTTTTTTTTTAAATAATAAAAAATATAAAAAAATATTAACTGGGGGGGGCGGGTCTGAACACCGACCAAGATGGCTGCTTTTCACTGAGGCTGAATTCTGGAGCTGCGGGAACCGTTGCCTAACGCTTCACAAGTATCTGATTCAAGCTCTAAACTACAAGAGTATTATAGTTTAATATACAGAGAACAGACATATATGTTCTTTAACTTTGAATTCCAGCCAGGCAGACCGGAATAAGTGAGGTGCGCAGCGGAGGCCTAGCAATAGACCTGACTCCTCATTTACCCTTCCTGAATCCTGATATGTCAGGAATAACAGCCGTGTGAGCTGTCTTACTTTCTAAATACAGTGTGAATTCCCAGAACACAGTAATAACTTTGGACACTCGTCTATTTGCTAGACATAAGCTGCAACTTCTTATGGTCGCACTACAGGACACTGCTAATATGGAGGCGGTTGATAGATGGGAAATTTCCATAACACGGGCGCTTGCCGAGCACCTTGAAGAGTTGGAACATGACATGTCCTTACTTTTATTGCGCCACAAGACCACAGCCAAACTACCTCTGCTGGATTGCAACACAGCTATAGCCCCTGAGCTAGAGAAAGAGAAATATGGCGATTCACATTCCAACCCGAAAGGAAATGGTAAGGGGAAACCTGAACTCCCGACAGAAGATACCGCATCTACCGCCTCTACCGTGAGCCAAACAAACAGCTTGCCTGAACAGACGTGTTGGGCAGTCGGAGGAAGTGCAGAGGGCTCTCAGGACAATCGGACTGCACCAGCTTTTACACGCGAGCTCCGTGAAGCTAAGGGGCCCCTACAGATCTATTTTGTTAAAGGCAGCCTACCTTCCCTGCAGGGTCTTCAAGATGATAACAGTGCTCTGAGAGTTGGCCCGGGGGAGCAGGTCGTTGAGGTTTTTTGTCTATCACACCCTACTGCAGTGAAGCCTGCTGAATACACCGAGTGGAGGGAAGTCGGGCTACTGTGGTTTTTTCGGCTCGCGGAGCCTCTCCTGAATCACAGATATGATCCCCCCAAGCTCTCAGCTTCCCTTAAGAGCACTAGTGGAGCCGTGGATGGCAGGTTGCGATTATATGGCGTTTACATGGGACTTCAACTATGGAGAATTGGTGTGGGGTAAGACATTCCTCTTTCAATCGCCACTACAGCCTGTCATACCCTATTCCCTCACTAAGACTCATTATGAAGCTGTCTTGCTAACGGACGATTCCTCAAGAGACTTGACAGTTTGCATATTAAGTTTAAGACTGTTTTTGAGTCCAATGCCTAAACTGAGTGGTACTGATTTGATATAAGGGGAATGATTTGCTGTGCATCTTGAAGTGTATACTATACCTACACCCTTCTTAATTCACTAATTCTGTTATGTCTATGTAAGCACTGTTTGTTTCCCATAGATGCTCTGTATACTGTAATGTTTTAGATGGCTTAACATTCATGCCTGTGTTCCTACTGTATTAGAAGTGCGCACTAATATTCCAAGCTAATTTACCATTGGTTACCTTACATATTTGATTTCTGTATATATGTTATATTTGTAGTACATATATCATCTTATGCCTAGGTCTATAAAGGCCCAAAAGTGGCCTTATATCTTTTACCTTCTGTTACTTCCTTTTATAAATGATTAGAGGTCCAAGAGTGGCCCGACTAGTTTGAAACAGAAGGTGTGCTTATAAAAAGAAAATGAGGTTTCTGATATTAATGTATGTCATAGGTTTTGTCTGCAATTGATCTAGTCTTATTGGTACTAGACTATAACTATGGTACGTGTATATACTTTCATTTCCTAGTCCTCACTGTACTAGACTATAACTATGGTACATGTATATAATTTCATTCCCTAGTCCTCACTGTACTAGACTATAACTATGGTACGCGTATATAATTTAATTCCCTAGCCTTACTGTACTAGACCATTAGTATGACAATTGTATTCAGTCTCATTATTTCCTGTATGGTCTTTTTTTTTCTGTTTGTTTTTACTTTGTACGTTTCTGAACCTCAATAAAAAAATTAAAATATAAAAAAAAAAAAAAAATATTAACTATACAGTAAAATATTCTAAATAATTCTTTGAATATATCTTTATATTTTAAAATATTTTAAATAATTTTTAATAATTTTTATTTATTTTTAATGTTCAATAAGGCGCCTTAAGATTACTAAGTTTTCGTGTGCGCTAACCCTACCATGCTAAAATATAAATCTCAAAACATAATGTGCAAAACTTTTATTTTACATTCCTTTATTCTTCCCAGAGAAAATAATGTACTTTTATTGTTAAATATTTATTTCTAAATATATCTGGCACTGTTCATGAAAAAAACATATCTATACCTATATATCTATAGGAATAGATTTATACATAGGTATAGGGAGATACAGATATATAAAGAAATATTTATTTAAAAATAAATAAAACAAATTCTTCAATGGGAAGAACATTGGAATGGGAAATATTAATATTTCATGTTGGGTTTAGCGCTCTTGATTATACTTGGTCAGGTTAGTACGCATGTCAGGTTTTTTTGCCGTTTTTGTGCTCCATTGAAATCTTTGGGAAAAGTTAACGTGATTGCAATATTTTTGTGTGTGGGTGTGTGTGCCGGTTTTACACTTGTGCGGAAACTTTTTACTTTCAACGTGTAATACATATGCAACCCAACGCACAAAAAAGCCTCTTTCTGGCATAGTTTACACTTGAGTGGGAGCGCAACACTTGTAATCTAGCCCTTGATTGGGTTGTTGTTTTATTTAGCGAAAAAATCTACTTTATATATAAAAATATAACTAAAAGAACAATTTCCAATACATAAGGTGGGAGGGCATATCCTCCTCATGTTTTTCAACATCTGCATCTACAAAACATAAGTAATTTAATAATTTAGCATTTCTTTTAAAGGAATACTAAACCCAATTTCTTTTCTTTCATGGTTCAGATAGAGCATGCAATTTTAAGCAAATTTCTAATTTACTCCTATTATCAATTTTTCTTCGTTATCTTGTTATCTTTATTTAAAAAGCTTAACGGCCAGTCCATTTTAGGTTCAGCACCCTGGATAGTGCTTGCTTATTGGTGACTACATTCAGCCAACCAATAAGCAACCGTAACCCAAGTTCTCAACCAAAAATGAACCAGCTCCTAAGCTTTCATTCCTGTTTTTTCAAATAAAGATAGCAAGAGAAGAAAATTAATAATAGGAGTAAATTAGAAAGTTGCTTAAAATTGCATGCGTTATCTGAATTATTAAATACAAATTTTGGATTTAGTGTCCCTTTAAATCCATTAATTCCTTTAACTAGTTTAAATTAATTATGATGTTTTGCAAATTAAACCATTATTATAAATATGAGGATCATGCCTTTACACAAAAACATAAATACTAATTACACATCACTATTTGTATGAAAAGAAAAATAAGCTTACAATTATTTGGATCAACTGGAGATCTTATGGTGTCCTCTGTGGAAGTCATTATTTCTATAAAAAATAAAAAATCAATATATCACTTAGCAAACTATAATTATTCATCACTGTTTATTAAAGGAGCAGTAAACTTGTAAAATCAAGATATTTCTATTGTCCTGATATAAAATAACACGTCAGCTATTTAATTGAATAAGCCAATCAGGGCTTTAGTCTGCAGACACCAATGGTAACCATGGCCATAGTTTTATTATAAAATGCTTTGTTTTGCAGTTGTTATCAGTTAAAGCAAATTGGGGAAACAAATTTACCCGAGTTAGCCTTGAGAAGTCAGCAGGGTGCATATTGTTCTGAGAATTGTGGAAAACTCAATTTTCCGAGCTCAATTACATGAAAAGTGCCAATATAAATAAATTATATTGTTAAGTTTTTATTGCGCATAACTAAAAATGTTATATAATAATATCAAAGTGTTTATTGTCTCTTTGAATCAAAATGTTAAAAAATAAACACTTGAAAACTATTTTTTTTTATAATAATTCAGATAGTGCATACAGTTTTAAACAGGTTATGAAACAGTAGTGTGCCACCTTAGGGATAGATTACAAGTTGAGCACCCGCTTCTGTGCAGTCGCGTTTGGACAAAATTGCGACTTTACAGGTGCACCTGTAATTTTACTCATATAACAAGTTGTGAGTAAATGCAATCACGCTGTCGCAATCTAATTTTGCTCTTTGGTTAACACCAGCTTTTCATAAGCGTGAACTTAAAATGTTGCACAAAACACACAATACATTGTACAGTATAGTAACACTCATATTAATACTGCCTGATAAAAATTATAAATACATTTAATTGCATTAAAAAGTTTTAAGGGGTCAAAGTTATGACATGTCAGGTTTTAGAAAAAACAGCTTGAAAGTGCTTCTACATAGGGATCCATAGGGACACATTTATTAATATTTCTATCTCTTAAAATCTTTATGTATACAAATGTATACAAATATATTTATGTATTTATGTGACAACACTTTAAATTAGGGGGAGATAAAAGGCGAGTTTAAAATCCTCCACTACGCACAAAATATAGAAAAAATAACTCATTGTGTAGTTATTTTTGAGTGTATTTATGTGTGAATATATGTATGAATATACATATATAGGCATACCTTGTTTTATTGCGCTTTGCTCTTTTTACATATTAAAGGCTTGTGTCTATTAGTTCCATTTTTCAACATGTAAATATATATATATATATATATATATATATATATATATATATATACACACCTATATATACAAACCACCAGCAAAAAGATTATGGGTATATTTATGATTGTGCGAGCGGACATGATCAGATATTGCAGATCATGTCTGTTGCATAACGATAAATGCCAACAGCATATACTCTTGGCATTTATCATTATACAAGCAGTTCTTGTGAACTGCTGGTGCAATGCCGCCCCCTGCAGATTCGTGGCCAATCGGCCATTAGAAGGGGGTGTCAATCAACCCGATCGTATTCTGGTGACTTCTGTCCACGGAATCGCAAGTTTGTGTTCCTGATTGTGACTGCATCTTTCTACCTGAGTGTGTAGCAGAAGAGGAAGTAAGTTTTGTCTCTGTTTGGAGGTCTTTTGTCTGGAAGAGCATGTTTGGAGTGATGGGTGTCCATATGATGGTCTATGCAGGCAGCGGATATATATATATATATATATATATATATATATATATATATATAGGTCTATGCAGTCGACAGAGGGGTCACTATAAGAGGTACCCTCCTGCATGCTGTGCAGCATTACTAACCCTATTGCTTGACTTGCTCTATACTCCGACCTCCACTTTTACAGTGCCCAACAGTTTTAAGGTCTAGTCTTGATAAAGGCCCATTTTTGAGGGCCGAAACGCGTTGACAGTCATTTGGTAAGCCTTAGGGCTAGATTTATCAAAGCTGAGGCGTACAGGGGCAAGTATACGTGCCCCTGTACGCCTCAGCTCGCCTGTGGCGGGGCAAAATTACCCGCAGGTAATCAACATTGCACACGAGCGCAATTTTGCACTCGCGTGCAATCCCGCCCCCTGCCCGCGCACAGCCAATCATGCGTGGGCAGGAGCTGTCAATCTCCTCGGTCGGACTCGACCGCGGAGATTGAATTTTGCCACCTTAGAGGTGGCGAAGAGATTAAGGAAGCGGCGGTCTGGTGACCGCTGCTTGATAAATTACGGCGAGCAAGTTCTTGTGAGAACTTGCAGCCGTAGGGCTTGGTAAATCGAGCCCTTATTCCTTTTTCCAACTTTTGTTTTTAGCCGTATTGCACTATTTGTGATATGTTTTTACAGGTTATAGGAAGAAAATACGACAGCTCCAAAGAGGAACACACCACCCCACAGAGGGATCTATATCTACTATTAACACTTTGAAATAACTTTCTTTTCCACTGATTGAATTCACATTTTTACACATTCAATTTTTGGGAGTTTTTTCACCACACCTGATATATATTTCTTTTTTTAGTCAAGTCCATATCGGTCTTTATACTCATAATGTGCACCTTACAGAGCATAGACTGAGCCTAATTTACCACCTACATGGTGTTTTAATATGTGTTTTTAATTATATATTGTGCTAACCATATATTGTGCTTTTTATTTAAGTGTTTTACATTTATTGTGTAATTAACTTTGTATCTATTCCCCAAAAAGGGATTTAGAGTCATTTTAGACAGTCGTAAAACATTTTCACTTTTTACACTTAGCCTCCTTGGTGCTCTATACACTATTTCTCCAACTTATGATATATATTGAGTATCACTTTACTCTTCTGGCAGGAATATCTCTATGATGTCACCTTAAACATTCCTTGTGTCACACTGGGGCAGGCCCTAGATTTTAAGTTTAGATTTATTTTGTGTTCTTTACTCACCTTATGTGTAAAATCCAGTGTTTTCTTGGACACTGTCATTGCAGCGGGCCCATGCTTGTCACTTTTGTACAAATAGACTTGTTGACATTTATTTTTGAGAGTGTTGCTCTTATTTGAATTCTAAAAGAGTGCTGAATTCCCAGTCTTTAATAGTGATATTGCTATGTATCACTTTATCCCCATTTTTTGGTTCTTGTATATTTTATTTAATGGGTCTGCGCCACATTCTATGTTTAAGCACCAATATAGTAGTCTAATGACAGTATTGGTGTAATTATTTTTCAGTAATTTTAACTATAAGATTCCTACGCAACACTCCTTTTCAATTGCAGTTTTCCTTCCACTATTTATAAACTTTGATATATATATATATATATATATATATATATATATATATATATATATATATATATATATATAGAGAGAGAGAGAGAGAGAGAGAGAGAGAGAGAGAACAGTGTGGAAGAAGGGCACCCTCAGGGTTTGTATAGAGAAAAATATTTTCTTTATTCTTAGGACAGGTATTATCTGAAAGACAAACATATAAACAAATCCAACAATCCAACCTTCAACAAAGGATACCCTAAGAACAAACCAAGGGCATGCAGGATAAAGGAGCAAAGGCAGATACAGATAATATGTTACAGTAGAGCAAACAAGAATAACAACGTCTAAATAGACTGTGCTGTCTGAGATCTAACAACCTTCAACAAAGGATATCAAAGAACAATTATGAGATAAGAATACCATAGGGCAATCTGTGGGCATACATGGCAACAAAGCAAGACAGAATGGTGTTGTGGTATACAGACGGCATCAATGCTAATGTAAATCAAAATCCATAAGAAAAAGAAAAAGAAATGTCACGCGCAGGGAACTACTATGTATCCGTGTGAATCCCAAAGCAGTGCGTTATAACCCGCTCAACAGGCTCATGTGAGAAAGTTTAAAGCAATACTGAATAAATAAAGCCACAGTCATAAAATAAGTCCCAGACGAGGACTAAGAAAAAGTAAAAAGAGTATGAATTAACATAAAAACATAAAGTTACGATCAAACCCAAAGAGATGCGAAAACAAAAACAATGGCCAACGTGTGGAACGCCTGCAGTGTGATTAGAAAAGCACATAAAACAGATAATGGCATGGCATAGAGCTTGTTTGGATCTGTGATTACTGCCACTCGGCAGTTTAAAGGTACGGTAAACGCTGTTTTTAGCTCATTTTCTTTGATCTATAAAGCTCTGACTTGTGCTATTGCTGTACTCACATTAGCGTGACAGGTTACACATATTGCTATGGGCTTTTAGTATGTAGTTTGGTGATTCTCTTATAATTGCTGAACTCCCTTGGATTTTTTTTTTTTTTTTACTGTTTCACCTTGGGGCCCTAGTATGTGTGATTTGTCTGTACTGTTATCCACACTATTGCTTTGGCTATGTTCTGCCATTAAGTGTTCACACACACCATTTTTACATTTCTATTAAGCTCTATGCCATGCCATTATCTGTTTTATGTGTTTTGCTAATCCCATTGCAGGCGTTCCACACGTTGGCCATTGTTTTTGTTTTCGCATCTCTTTGGGTTTGATCGTAACTTTATTTATGTTTTTATGTTAATTCATACTCTTTTTACTTTTTCTTAGTCCTCGTCTGGGACTTATTTTATGACTGTGGCTTTATTTATTCAGTATTGCTTTAAACTTTCTCACATGAGCCTGTTGAGCGGGTTATAACGCACTGCTTTGGGATTTACATGGATACATAGTAGTTCCCTGCGCGTGACATTTATTTTTCTTATGGATTTTGATTTACATTAGCATTGAAGCCGTCTGTATACCACAACACCATTCTGTCTTGCTTTGTTGCCGTGTATGCCCACAGATTGCCCTATGGTATTCTTATCTCATAATTGTTCTTTGATATCCTTTGTTGAAGGTTGTTAGATCTCAGACAGCACAGTCTATTTAGACGTTGTTATTCTTGTTTGCTCCACTGTAACATATTATCTGTATCTGCCTTTGCTCCTTTATCCTGCATGCCCTTGGTTTGTTCTTAGGGTATCCTTTGTTGAAGGTTGGATTATTCCCATTACAGACTGCACAGTCTGTTTTTTAATTTTATTGGTGATGGTGATATAGGTAGTATGTGTCTTGTTGCGTATTGTTTCCATCATTCTATGTTTCTAGTATTTGTTTATATGTTTGTCTTTCAGATAATACCTGTCCTGATGAAGGCCCAACTGAGGGCCGAAACGTCGACCATGTATTAATGTTCTAAGAAAAGAAAATATTTTTCTCTATACAAACCCTGAGAGTGCCCTTCTTCCACACTGTTCTCTAACTATCTCTCATAAGGATTGCACCCAGGTTGTGGCTGCCCCACCTGGTTGGAGTGCTGGGCTATATGCTATTTGGACTTTTGATATATATTCACTCCCACGCACCCCCGGATTGCTATATTTGACATACTCTACTTAGCCCTATACTGAGTACATCTGGATCCTATTTTGTTTTTAAACCACATTGGTATTTTCTACACGGGAACTTACTATTTCCAACCAAAACAAGGGTGCACGTACCCTTACTACCAAGCACATGATGGATGAAGATTTGTTTAGATCTGACTCAGTACCCAGAAGTCAGGCCAACACACATGAAGAGGGGACTTTTGCGTTCACGGACGAGGATGCAGCTCACATTCTAAGTCTATGCGAGTCTGAAAATGTTGAGGAGGGACCCATTAATGTATACTACAAAATTCTTAACCTCAAAAGGAAAGAGATTGACTATCAGTTACATGCTAACTACTTGACTGACTACTATAAAAGGAAGCTCATTCCACGAGGATTCAGAGTGAAGAATTCTCCCACTATAGGCCGCAGCAACAATGAATTTTGTAGAAAATGGTGTCACATTGCGAACAAGTGCTCCCTGGATTGGATTCTACTAGTTATAGAAGAAGTGACCAGGTTGAAAAAACTAATAATTGATGATGTTCAAGTGATTGAAAATTCGAAGATGTCTATTCTCAGAAATGATACCAGCGATGATTAGATCAACAAATTAAGTATCCAAGTGGACAAATACAAGAAGGACCTTATCAGTTTCAAAAACAAAAAATTTAATTCTGTGGAAATTGATTACAGGGAACGCAATGTATACCAATGGTTATCAGGCAAGACCACTTCATATAGACGCAGGAGAGATGACAAGAGACGCACTCCCCTTGCCAACACCATCGATACCAGTGGAGGGGACTCCAGTGGCTCTGACCGAGCAGATGGGGGTCACAGTAGACATCCACAACCAGATAAAATCCTTACTAGGTCACAGAGAAAACCTCCCATGGTTCCAAAAAACTCCAATCCACCAGGAGGAGACGCAGGCCCGCTAACAGACGTGGTGGCTGGTGGAAGAAAACCTCCAAAGCTTTAAGTACTGATACTAGTGTCATCATAAACCTAGGTAGCAGAATGCTTGACAAAGTTGAAATTGATCTATTGGCCAAGGGTTTGAATTTTGTCCCCACTCCACGGGTGGACACATTTGACTACCTGGTGGACCTTCATAAATTACAGAGAACACTCAAATTGAGAGATTTCTCCAAAAACTCTACTTCGGAACCCCCAAGACTAGTAGTGTCTAAAAAATCAACTTTCGAACCTAAATTGACACATTCTACTATTAAAACCTTTACAAAGATTTGTTCCAAGGAAATTGAATCCGTTTTTCACACCAACCCTAAAACCCGCACAAATTTGAACAAAGAACAATGGCAAGCTCTCAGGCGCCTCCAAAAAAGATGACTCTATTGTTTTTCGCCCTGCTGATAAAGGCGGGGCGATTGTGGTCCTAGATTACAGCTACTATCGTAACGAATTGCTTCAACAGCTAGAGGATGGAATCACATACAGAAAACTCTCGCACAATCCTACCGCTTCCTTCAAGAAGAAGTTAGATGACAGCCTGATGCATGCTCTAAACTGTGGCCACATCGATCAGAGTGTGTATAATGTCTTGATTACCGAATATCCAGTACATCCCATTGTATATACGATTCCCAAAATACATAAAGACCAAGTTCATCCACCTGGGCGTCCCATAGTCTCTGCCAAAGGCTCCCTCTTTTTATCGACTTCTATCTGCAGGACCTTGTGAAGACCACTGAGGCATTTCTGTTGGATTATATACAACTCATACAACTACTACAAGATCGGGTTTTTCCCAAAGACTGCATCCTTGTGACACTAGATGTCAACAGCCTTTATACCATTATTCCCCACCAGTTGGGTATTGAGGCCACCAGACAAGCTCTCATTGCAAGTTCATCATATGATGGTCCACCAATTGAAATCCTCCTAGAATGGTTGTCACTCTGTCTCCAACATAATTACTTCCGGTTTGAGGAAACCTTTTACCTCCAGCTGGTGGGGACCACCATGGGTTCCAGCATGGCCCCCTCATATGCCAACTTATCTATGGCCTGGTTTGAGGGTGCACATATCTTCAAAGATAGAAACCACAATGTTCTGTTATACCGCAGGTATATTGATGATTTGTTGGTCCTATGGGGGGGCTCAGAAACTGAACTTACAGCTTGGATACAACATCTGAACACGGCAAAAGAATCCATCACCCTAAAAAGCGAATATGACTTCCAGAAAATTCATTTTTTGGATCTATGTATATACAAGTGTGATGATGACCAAGGTTGTTTTTTACGGACAACTCTTTACTCAAAACCCACGGATCGAAACACCCTCCTCTTAAATAGTAGCTACCATCCTACACAACTAAAACGTGGTATTATCAAATCACAGTTTATGAGAGTATTACGTAACACTTCAGAACCTGACCAGAGGGAAGTCCAGGTGGAATCCATGAGGAAGAGGTTCCTTGAAGGGGGTTACAGTCGCAAGATGATATCTGACATCCTGACAGAAGTTGGCTGTCACAAACAATCTACCCTGGTGCAGAGAAAACCAGAGTCTGAGCCGGGAGAGACAAAGCCCTCCATTAACTTTATCACCAGTTACACACCAGCCACTAGACTGGTCGCGGGTGTCATTAGGGCTAGCTGGCATCTGATTAACAAGGATCGCACACTACCATTTGTCAATACCCCACCTCCTAGAGTGGTTCACAAAAGTGGTTCCAGTTTAAAAACACTGCTTATGCACACTGACCAATAGCGCAGAAATAGAACCTGGCTGGCTACAACCAAGACTGGCTGCTACAAGTGTGGCAGCTGTGTCACTTGTAATTCACTCATCACTGGCCAAAGATTCCATCATCCTGGATCAACAAAAACATATACAATTAGGCACAGACTCACATGTACGTCCCAGTACGTTGTGTATCTGCTGTCATGTCCATGTGGCCTCTACTACATTGGAAAGACCAGCACCACATTTAGGGAAAGACTGGCCAACCATAAAAGTGCCCTAAGAGCCGCATTCAAGGACGGCAAAGCAGATCAACCTGTGCCCAGGCATTTTCTAGAATATAAGCATCCCATCGCCACTCTCCGTGCCATGTTGATTGACACAGTGGCACCTCTGAAGAGAGGTGGTGATCGCAACCAGGAACTACTAAAATGCGAAGCCAGAAGGATATATAGATTACATACTCTGAGCCCAAATGGTCTTAATGCTCACCTGGACTTTTCTGTATTTTTTTTGAGCTATAAATGCTTGCTTGCTTCTTTGTTTCTGTTTTTTCCTCCTTTTTTCATTAGGTCACCAATGCTGTGATGTAAGAAGTCCTTCCAACATCTTCATCTCATATGTGGCCCAAGGCTTATTTTGATGTATATTCTATATTTATAGTCTCCCTGTATTTTCCTTATTTTAATTATTTTTTAGGGTTGCTTTCTGTTCACTCTATTTCGTTTAATTATATGATTGATCCTATGTTTTCTTTCTTTCTGTTGGTGTACGTGTGAATCTTTGGTGCTTGAGCTGTATATCACCATTACATACATTTCATATATTATCGATTGCTGGAATACTAATCTTTTGTGCTAGGCTCCAATTAGGGGTTTACCTATGTATGTTCTAAGTAATCTTGCAGCCTGCTCGTGCAGCTGTCACTGGTTCTCTCAATTGGGAGGCACACTCCCTGGATGTACATATGGATGTCATTGGTTGCTTGACTACCCGTATTTGACTACTTGTGCCACATGTGGCCCCTACTATTTTGTTTTTAGTGTATGTTCTGCGCCTAGGATCTTCTATGGTCCCCTTTAAACATCTTCTACAGTGACTGTCTCACATCATATATGTATTGTAACCTCTTGGGCTTTCACACCTACGTTTAGTTGTATGGCCCTTTGTCCTAGAACATTCTGTGTTTATTAATGACACCGCTTGTGATTGCTGTATATCAGTGTGGCTGTGAGCGCCCTTCTAAGTTATACAGCTCGCTGTGGGTTAAATCCCTGTGTCTATACTTGACGTATTTGCGGTCTCTGACTGACCCATGTTAGCTGTGGTACCCTCGCAGCGCTATTTCTCTATGTCCTTCTTGGACATACACATATCCAGTGCTCTGATATGGGTAGGTGAGTTCTGTTAACGGTGGATCTATCTGTGCCTGTTTGGCGTGTGTTGGGGTGGATTTGGTGTTATACTATAATTCGCTTATTGGATTGCTTTCCATGCCATCTGCCTTTATATGTGGATTATGTGTTTTCTTTTTTAGCAGTGCTACTCTCCCCTGCAGTATGTGTTATTAGGTGTTCCTTTCAGGGTAAACAACAGATTGGTTGCCATAGTTACGGGGGGTGTTAGCTGCTCTCACCCTATCAGGGACTGATTGCCTTTAGGGCTTCCCCTATTTAAGGCGGCTCCCGGTAGCCACCCTCATTCGCTTGTTTGGATCTGTGATTACTGCCACTCGGCAGTTTAAAGGTACGGTAAACGCTGTTTTTAGCTCATTTTCTTTGATCTATAAAGCTCTGACTTGTGCTATTGCTGTACTCACATTAGCGTGACAGGTTACACATATTGCTATGGGCTTTTAGTATGTAGTTTGGTGCTGTGTGTATGGTGATTCCCTTATAATTGCTGAACTCCCTTGCTTGTTTTTTTACTGTTTCACCTTGGGGCCCTAGTATGTGTGATTTGTCTGTACTGTTATCCATACTATTGCTTTGGCTATGTTCTGCCGTTAAGTGTTCACACACACAATTTTTACATTTCTATTAAGCTCTATGCCATGCCATTATCTGTTTTATGTGTTTTGCTAATCACACTGCAGGCGTTCCACACGTTGGCCATTGTTTTTGTTTTCGCATCTCTTTGGGTTTGATCGTAACTTTATTTATGTTTTTATGTTAATTCATACTCATTTTACTTTTTCTTAGTCCTCGTCTGGGACTTATTTTATGACTGTGGCTTTATTTATTCAGTATTGCTTTAAACTTTCTCACGTGAGCCTGTTGAGCGGGTTATAACGCACTGCTTTGGGATTCACACGGATACATAGTAGTTCCCTGTGCGTGACATTTCTTTTTCTTTTTCTTATGGATTTTGATTTACGTTAGCATTGATGCCGTCTGTATACCACAACACCATTCTGTCTTGCTTTGTTGCCGTGTATGCCCACAGATTGCCCTATGGTATTCTTATCTCATAATTGTTCTTTGATATCCTTTGTTGAAGGTTGTTAGATCTCAGACAGCACAGTCTATTTAGGCGTTGTTATTCTTGTTTGCTCCACTGTAACATATTATCTGTATCTGCCTTTGCTTCTTTATCCTGCATGCCCTTGGTTTGTTCTTAGGGTATCCTTTGTTGAAGGTTGGATTATTCCCATTACAGACTGCACAGTCTGTTTTTTAATTTTATTGGTGATGGTGATATAGGTAGTATGTGTCTTGTTGCGTATTGTTTCTATCATTCTATGTTTCTAGTATTTGTTTATATGTTTGTCTTTCAGATAATACCTGTCCTGATGAAGGCCCAACTGAGGGCCGAAACATCGACCATGTATTAATGTTCTAAGAATAAAGAAAATATTTTTCTCTATACAAACCCTGAGAGTGCCCTTCTTCCACACTGTTCTCTAACTATCACTCATAAGGATTGCACCCAGGTTGTTGCTGCCCCACCTGGTTGGAGTGCTGGGCTACATACTATTTGGACTTTTGATATATATATATATATATATATATATATATATATATATATATATATATATATATATATATATATATATATATATATATATATATATATATATATATATATATATATATATATATATAATACTTTATTTTAATGTGTTTTACATGTGTTATGTGCAACTTGTTTTTTAACCTTTACAGTTTACTTAAGGTTGGAAGTGGTACTAAATATTCTAGTGCAGTTTCATCTTTTGCTCACGCTCAAATGAAAACTTTCAACTTATAATACCAGCATAAATTAGCGAGGTTGTGATATCCATTCAAAGTATAGGATGCGCTCGAGTGAAGTTGGCCATGCAAACCCTTCGCTGGTTAATGTTCTTTACCATGGACTTGTAATATCAAAGACGCGCACTAATGGTAGCACGGTCAAGCAATATTAGTTATGGCACCCACGCTATCATTATTGTACCACTTGTAATCTGGCACATTAAAAAAGAAGACATTTAACACTGTACAAATTCTGTGCCCCTTTTACTCTAATTATCTCTCATTTTATGTCATCTTTCAACCACAATCCTAGATCCTGCATTTATATAATACAAATAATAATATGATGACGATATAAAAAAAGTATTTTTAGTCTTTAGTTCTATAACATTTTTCTAAAAATTAATACTGGATATTTAAAAACATGGCACTAAAGCTAAACAGATTTACTACTTCTTTATACCATCAAAAGTTTCTGTTCATATTTCCTAACCAAAGACTTTAGTGGTAGAATATAAAAGAATGGAATAATATTTCAATCTGTGGAGTGCAGCAATATTGACAACTGAAGATTAAGTGAGAGAAAATTAAATAGATTATCATTTATTCACACAGGATACAGCTGCAGAGCAGATAGATGCAGACATCCTACTAAATTTATGATGGTGTCATTACATGTACATTAAGAGGAATTATATGCTTGTAAAAATGGCTATTGCTAAATGAAGTACCTCTGAAAAACAATGCTTTCTTAGAAGCCGTGATGAGTAGTTATATTTTATAAAAACAAAACCTTAAGGCTGATGGCAGCGTATTGATTGTTGTGAAATAATCACTAGTTCATGAATAGAAAATATATAGCTATTGCTACTCAAAAAATGGAAACAGATCCAAAGGTATTTATTACTTTACGATTCTTTACACGAACAAGGAGAGGGGTGCTTCAAATTAAAGGGATGATGTGGACCCTCTCTCACAAGTGTACAGACGCAGCTTCAGGGAAGCTTTTATAAAGTAAGTTTTTACTCATGGGTATCCAAAATAATACAGTTACAACAATAGAATAAAGAACTGAAAAGTTACAAGCCTATAGATAGACTCCATAATCGTTAATACCCTGCACTTCATTTCATTCCATGTGAAGGGAGAGTTTGTGTGTCATTCTGTTGTAACTAGGTAAAAGTCAGGTGACATTAATACATATATCCCATAGGGTCTATTATCTGCCAGCCCCATGTCCTACTTAGATCTTGCTGGTTACAAGGACTACACAATAAAGGTTAAGTTATAAAATACCCTTCTGAAGCCTTCCAGTTTGTCCTTTTGTGCCAAGTGTGGTTTGTGATGGGGCACATGTAGAATATTTCCTTAGTCATTACAGGAGTATTATAGGGGGGTAGAAAGGGGATTTCTTATGTGGGGAGGTCATATAGGGGCCTCGGTTGTGAGTTCAGCCAATATGGTTAACTTACTGAGGTAAGGAAGTCATTTTTAACTGTGGTGGAGGAAGTTCACTTATTATTACCACCAAAATAACACTGACAATTATGGTCACATTTGCTACTATTGACAGAGCTGTAGTATAATCATAACATTGCCACTCTCAGTAGTAGCTTATCAGCCATCAAATTAACTGCACACAAAAAAATCAGCTCTGAATACCAATTAGACAGCTCCCAAATAATACTACTAATTTCTATGGGAGCTGCTATGTGCATAACTGCTACAGTACATTATGCCTGCCACAGTTATGTATGAGCACTTTAGTATGTAAGTATAAAAAGCTATTAGAATGTATAGCAAAAGTATTCAAACATTTAATATATTACAAATCTGAGAAATTAAAGAGACATGTACCCAGTAAATGTACTCAGGCAAGATATTGATAAAAGCCCATTGGTTTAAAAGTGGATGCAAGAAAACCCTTTCCAATAGCCTAGGTTTTCTTTCCCACTCTTGACCTGAGGTTTATTTCTGCTGCTGTCTCTAGTTTGCATAGTTCTTCTATAGCACTGTAGTATTGACATTCTTAGAATATGTGCAAGTTTCAGCAGGTGCAAGTTTTAAAATCCACTATTTCAATTGACAAAGTTAAGGTAAACAAACTATTTGTAAACAATGTAATACACCCAACAGGTAAACTGGGTCAGTAAGAACATATTAACGGGAAGAACACTTTACAGTACAATGTCACTTTAAATTATCTTTTTAAAATAAATTATTATAGGACAAGGTTTCTCATCCAATGAACCAGGCAGCTATAGGTCTTATAACTTTGCTATCCTTCCTACTTTTTTGTATTATTATACATACACCTGTATGCAAACATCCTCTTCTGGCTCCTAAAACTCTTAGATAATGTTCCTCAATAGTATTTTTACCTTCTACATTTGAAACACACTTGCTCGTTCATGTTATAGAGTATGACTGTCCTCTTTGTAATATACTCAAATACAGGAGTATAGTTCAGACTTTCTGTTACTGAGAAATGACAAAAAAAAATATTTAATTTCCCCAATTTTAATGGATGCTTGCTCCCTACCCCAAAGCCTGCTGAACCAGCCAAGGAGGCAATATAATACATTCACAACATGTTGAAGACCAAAGTAAAATATTGACATATGTTGCAATCTATTTTTAATACCTTCTTTTCTTTTATTGTTTTGTATGTTTAATTTTTTTGTTTGAAATGTATAAATAGAATACATTTTAAAACCTCTTTGATCTTTAGTATACAAAATATCCCTGGTTGTTAAGGGTTTATGTAAACAGTTTAATCAATAGAATGTGGTGGTTCAGAATTTTAACCAACTGACAAATGAAAATTTTGAAAGTAACACATGTTGATTTTTTCTTCTTCAATTTTTATAAGCTTGATTTTTTTAATTAGTTAAGCCCCAGAGTTATGCATGTGATAACAGTTTTTTAAAGATTTTTTGCACACCTACTGGGATGCAATATATACATGGTCAAGTAAAAAGAAAAACATGGCTAATAATGAAATCATTACCATATTATCTTGAATGTAGTGTCATAAGGATTAGGTCACATTTAATCATTCAAGGGTTAATAAATGGGGAACACAGGTAACAGATTGTTCCATTTCAAATAAGTTTTGTCGTAACGTTACCTTCAGATAAAGGGGTTATAATGATTTGATTTATACTATAGATGGTTATTTTTATAGCATATATCAATAGCTGATTTTAAGCTTGAAGTCACATATACTGACCACGGGAATCAATTGGTTCAATAATAATAGGGTTTTATAGGATAGAAAAACATCACTTTATCTAAATAAAGCAGAAAGGACAAACAAGTATATTAAGAACTTGATGTCTGCTTGTAAATAAAGAAATAATCCTTATGACTGCAGGAACCATTATAATATTTGGACAGAGGGATTTTAAGATTTATTTAGTTTTCAATTTAGGGATTCATACTGAATTTGTAATAGTAGAAACCAATTCATTCAGTTAATTAGTTTAGTCCAAATTTAAGAATAGTGAAATAAATTCTGCATTTAATTTTTTTTATATCTGCTTAAATTCAGAATATTAAGTAATTTGGATTGGATGGATAAGACAGAAATCAATATTAACACCCACATATAACTATTGATGTATGTCATGACCACCTCCCTTTATCAGACTGTGCAGGGGAGGCTGTGATTGAGATGTGAGGATGAAAAGGTTAACAAACACTGTCTAAACTATTCTAGCTCCATAAAGTACAAAAATCCATTTTATCACCACCCACTATCTGCATTTATAACTCTAAGCGCTGCCACCACTTTAAAGGGATATGAAATACATTTATTTTTCATTCATTCCCTAGATCAATATATAATGAAAAAATATTCAAATGCCTTCTGTATTGTTTGTAGTAGTTTCACCGCTACCTTCAATAGAAAATCAGCCCCTTTTCAAACCTTCTAATTTGCATAGTAAAATCACGATGGGCAACCTGGGTTTCCTGTGCACGTCAGCTCTGGGGAATGTGCACCTACCGACGCATGAGCTGTTTCATGTTGTTGTCCCATTCTTTCATCAACCTTGATCACTTACCCACACTTGTCGGAAGTCTGACCATGCTCTCCATATCTGATTTTCCTCTTCATATCTTATAATGAAGGGTGACCCTCCCATTCCTCCTGACTAGAGTGTAACCTCCCAGCTCCTGCTCTCCATTTGCACAATCTCTCTCTGCAGGGTGGCAGTCACAAATATATAGTGCTCCCCTCTATCCCCTCCTGTCTAGCACTTACAGTGTCCTCATGATTCCAGTTACTAGGTCCACTTTAAAGTCCCAAAGAACCGGGGACTCACCGACTATCCTCTGACAAAAATAATCCTTCCTCTGGGCTATACAGCAGCAGCAAAAGCTGCATAGAACTCAGGAGCTGTCACATGCCACCCATCGTCATCAACTTATTCCTGCTCCCCATCACAGACAGGTAGTTGCTGAACACACCTCTCTTGCAGACAATTCCTATATAAGCAGCTACCTGCAGGACTGCATATGTACAGATACCTCCTACACTATACAGATGATGTGATGTCATGATGACATCCAGTGATGTTCTCCTCAACCTTACGCTGCAGGTGCTGGGCAGGGAGAGACGGAGTGTTACAGCTTACAAGAAAGTTAACCTCTGCTATGTTGGAAAGTACTGGTACATGAGACTTCCCTCATTTTGAATATGCCTCATAGGCCACTCCCCGTGCATATCAGCAAGAGCTCTCTTCCCCCTAGTGTGATAACCCATCTGCATTACCATGTTCACTGCCCTTTTTGTGTTGTATGGTAAACCCACAATACCCAGTTTTTTTAAGATATTAAAGGGACCCTCCCATGCAGCCTGTAGCTTGTTCTATATCATAAGTGTTACTACTAGAACACTCTGCCCTCCTCATAAACTTCCTCATGGGCCATCCTTAGATTTACAGGTACCTCCTCTAATAAGGCCTGCATCTTGTCCCTGGAATGTACATTATACTCTATTACATGGGTTTCGGGGATGCTCAATGTACTTTTTGTGTGCTGCTAGCTGTCGATTAGCTTAACAGGGATGTTGCCCCTCCACCTGTATAAATTTCCTGTACACCTGTTCCTTGTAAATGTTGGTAGAAGGTTGCCTAGCTTTATCCACATTTTCTCTAATGTGGCATCTGTTTGTTGAGTTTGAAGAAAATTACTCTCTCTGCACTACTGTCAGTGTGTGTGCTGAATGAGACTGTGGTGATGTGTGAGGTCCCCTGGTCTCCTCATCAGTACACTCTCCTATAAGTCTACTCTATGGATTCTCAGTTGGTGCAGTCTTCTTATAGGTCACTATGAGATTACTGGAGTCTCTGTAACTGACACTCTTTCACAATAATTTTTGAAGTCCCTTATG
This sequence comes from Bombina bombina, assembly GCF_027579735.1. Lineage (NCBI taxonomy): Eukaryota > Metazoa > Chordata > Amphibia > Anura > Bombinatoridae > Bombina > Bombina bombina. Next base: position 1,028,363,166 of record NC_069504.1, on the reverse strand, counting down.
GAGTATCCTGTACCCTCCTCCCCCACACACTCTGGATTTAGGGGCACTGCTGCTTCTGACACAGCCTGGTCCACACTCTTCCTCTGCCCTCTCTCATAGTCTGTTTGCCCTTCACATCGTCACTCAGGGTGTGGGATTCTTCTGGTTCTGGTACAGACAAGCACCTATCTTCATTCTGCACCTTCTTCCAGTTATTCTGTCTCTTTAACCCTTTACCGGGTACTCTACTGCATCTGGCAAAGACTGGCACAAATCACCCATCTACCCTTCCTCACAGTCATTCTTTCCCTTTACATCCTCTACACCTATGTCAAGTTTTATTGCTTTTGAAAATCAGGACTTCCGGCTGAGGGGCGGAGCATGCAGGTAGCTGGCAGGTAGCTGCTGTCGGCTCCGTCGGTCCCGGTTTCTATTCTAGGGAATCTACAAACTCCAGCCTTCCGAATTGTGCCTTGGTCTACTGGGATTAGACCCGGCACCCGATCAGGGGATCTCGGGCTAGAAGTCACTACTAGGCTGAAATTGCTCTCTCGCCAAGGGCACACTGTCTAACTGTCCAAGCATCACAACCCAGGGTTCCGAAAACCGCATTGAGTCTGGTCTGCTGCACATCTCTCCCCCTGTAATTGTCTGCACTATAGCGGAAAACCTGAAACTGCATGGTTTGAAGGTGGGAGATAAGAAAAAGGTGGCATTTGTATAAAGTGACACTGACCTATAGCATCTATGTGCGGTGTGAGTGGATGACCGGTTGGAGAATCGTGGTGTCCGCTGTTACAAGATTGAAACCCACAAGGAATTTGACTCTCCTTCGGATGTGGTGAGTTAACCCGCCGGGGTTTATCGCCCCTTAAAGCAGAAGGATCCTCAGGCACGCTACAGACTTTGCTATCTTGGAGGTGAAGGTGTGTTCCCGGCTGCTGCAGTGTGAACCAATCGAGTAACGGGAAGCCAACACTCCTACCTCCTGCTGGCGCCGCGCCAACTGTCTGAGGACGTAGAGCCCTTCCATTCCCCCACTACCTGCCGCAAATTGCTGCAGCCTATTTTGAGGTGTTAGACACACTACACAAGAGGACTGCAGACATCAAGCTGGCAAAGACCTAATTTGATTCAACAGTTGCTGCCGCGGAGACTCATCTAGCAGAAGGTATTACACGCCATTGAGGGCTGCCGTGGTTTGTTCCTTTACTGGGCTACAGACGGAACACCAAAGAGGAAAGAAGTATCAGAAAGGGCCCACTCTTCACTTGGCTGTATAACTCTCTTTGTGGATACCAGTGAAACGTGTGTATAATTCCTCACGAGTATAACCCAGAAGACATGTAAGTGCTACACCTAAGGGTGTCTAAATTTGGGTTATTACCACCTTAAGCAATTGGAGTGAGAGGCTATTGACCTCAGACGGAATTTTTTGTTTATCACACTCTTTTATTGAAGCAGGGCTTGGTATCTGGACTTTCGCTATTCCTAATACCTATTTTGCAATAAAATCAAACGAGACTTGTACTGTGGGATGTCTAGGGCTTTCTAAGGCCAATGTATAAAAGGTGACAAAGTACAGGTTGCAATCAACATATATGTCCTTTTTGAGAGGCGCCTATACTTATATAATACAACAGTTCTTTAAAATTGAATGGGCGCCTAGTGATATAAATATTTCATGTGTAGGTATATATATACAGTGGTTGAAACATTAGTTTTATCCTAGGCATGAAACTTCTTTTGATATAAGGCTAGTAAATACCACTGTTTGGAACCAGAAAACTTGTATTTAGAGAATAACTTGTAAAGGATATATATTTTGTCAAATAATGAGTTCTATAAATCCTCTATACCTGAATAACAGCAATTAATTTAAATTAGAGTTGGTTATAGTAAGCTTTGTGGCTTTAAATTTGGAAATAGAGGTGCTGAAGTTAATTTAGAGGCAACTCATAAAGATTCGAGATACAAGTGTTGCTCTCTCTGATTTTTTTTTTTTTTTTTTGATAGTTTGCACTCTTCACCAGACTGCCTCTTTGGCGGCCTGTCACTGACAAATTTACACAGCCTTTTTTTTTTTTTTTTTTTTATAATTATAAGTTGTGTATATCTCACATATATTGTATTGAATGGAGAGGTTCATCTCTCAACAAAAAAGTGCCTCTCCTAGTATGCCCCCGAAACACAAAGAGAAGCGAGGGAATTCCAAAAATTCAGAACTACCTCATGACACCTCACAAGACCGTAATGCTATGAATTTGTTTAATGATATGTCTGAATTTGCTGCGGAAGTGGCAAAAATGATGGCTCCACATTTAGACGTAGTCAAACAGGAAATTAAAGCTGAGATTCTTAACCTTTCTAATGAGATTAGACAATTCAATGCTCGAATGGAGGAGGTCGAGACAAGGGTTTCTGACCTAGAAGACAGAGTAAATGCTGTGAGTTCGGCATCGGCCGTCCAGGATAAGGCCATCACTCAATTACAAGCACGAGTGGAAGACCTCGAAGATAGGTCAAGACGGAACAACTTAAGAGTGATTGGCCTTCCTGAAACGGCTGATTTTCAAGATGTTTTAAAATTTGTCTCTGTCACACTTCCTCAGGCGCTCTTGATTCCCCCTCCTCCTACACCATTCTTGATAGAAAGAGCCCATAGAATAGGGACACTCAGTGAAAATAATATTTCATCTAAAACAAGGCCCGTAATTTTTAAGTTTGTCAACTATCAGGATAAAGTCTTATATTTGAGCCACTATAGAAAGCTTAATTCCTTGGTTATCAATTCCCACAGAATTTCAATCTTTCAAGACTTTTCCGCGGAAACTAGGGCCAAACGCAGAGAAATGTCCCCCTTCTTTGACAAATTTAGTAAAGCAGAGTGCAGTGTTAAACTGGTTTACCCAGCAAGACTTCTAGTTAATAAGGCAGGGGTTTCATATGTGGCAAACAACAGTGAGGAAGCCAGGTCTCTATGTAAAAAAATGGACATAGCGTGATTAGTAGTAGGTAATGAAAATGTCTTGGGAAGTCTTTAAACAAAATTAAGAATGTTAGACAGTGGATTTTTAAGTCATTATGTTATAAAATTGTACATATGTTTGGATGTTTTCTTTTTTTTTTTTTTTCTCTTTCTTTCTTCCTCTGCTGTTCCTTCCCTTCCCCCATACCCCTTTTTCCCCCGACCACACTTCCTCCTGCACAATCGCTTTGGCCGCCTGACTGTGAATTTAAGTCCGAGACATTCGTCCAATTTTGTGTGGACATATGTTAGACATGCTTAAGTTGGCGTCCTGTAATGTGGGGGGCATAAACTCCCCAATAAAAAGAAAGACTATAATAAAACATTTAGCTAAATTAAAACCGGATCTTGCCTTTCTGCAAGAGACGCACCTGAAAAACTCCCAAATGGGGAAACTTCAAACTAATTGGGTAGGGGAAGTAATTGCGGCGCCATTTAACGCCCGTAAAAGAGGAGTAGCTATTCTTTTAAATAAAAATTTAGAGTATAAAATAAACTCTTCAATTATAGATCAGGAAGGGCGATATATAATTGCAGAAATTACGATTAACAAAACACACTTTGTTCTATGCAACATATATGGGCCAAACAAAACGGATAAGGCATTCTGGGACAAGATGGTTTTACACCTCCTCAAATTTACAGGTCAGAATCTTATAGTGGCGGGGGACTTTAATTTAACAGCAGACCCTATCCTGGATAGGGCAAGTAAAGATCATAAGGTAACTCGCGATAGAAAGACTCATATTCTAAAAAAATTTCTTAAGCAACTTGGGTTAATAGACACTTGGCGTGTTCAAAACCCTGACTCAAGAGCCTTCACATGCCTAGCAAAAGGGCAGCAATCTTTGTCTAGGATAGACCTTGTTTTGATGGCAGAATCGATGGCGGGCTTAGAGTGGGAAGCTGACATAAAAGAGAGAACAATCTCAGATCATGCGGTAATCACATTATCACTCAGTATACAGCAGTGTCCAGATACTACTAATCAAAATATTTTCTTCCCCAAATATTTAATGAATAACATCAATTTTCAGAATTGGCTGATCAACCAATGGAGAGATTATGAAAATATTAATAAAGACTATAGAAATAAACCAGAGGTATATTGGGAAGCTGCCAAAGCTGTAATAAGAGGTAACATTAAAGCCTACATGTGCAAACTCAAGAAAAGAGTTAAACAGCAAGAAACCCAACTGAATAATCAAGTAAAAAATGCGTATAGGCTATACCTGAATGATCTCACGAGGGATAAATGGCGAAAGTACATAGACGCTAAAACGGCTCGAGATATATTTTTCAAACAAAAAACTGCGTTAGATATTCAGAAGCAAAAGGCCTTATACGGAGGTTTTGTGGGCAGATCTGCCAAATTTTTGGCTAGGCTCACTAAAAAAAATCATAGGAACACCATAACAGCTGTTAGATCAAACACAGTTAGGTATACCAACAACACAGACATTACCAAGATCTTCTACGACTATTTTAGTAATCTTTACAGAGCCGAAGACTACTCGATAGAGAAACAGATAGCATTCTGGGATAAAATCCAGATTCCAAAAATCTCAGAAAATTTGGCTGAGATAAATAAACCGATCAGTACGGAAGAGATAGTGGCAGCTATTAAGTCTGCCAAATCAAATAAAGCAGCGGGACCTGATTGTCTTCCTATTGAGTTTTATAGGATTCTTCAACCACATATTACTTTAGCATTAGAAAAATTGTTTAACCTGTATTTCATTAGGAACAACAAATGCTCACCATATTTTGCAGCGGCGGTCATATCCTTAATCCCTAAAAAAAGCAAAGAACCAGATCTTCCAGAATCATATAGACCAATCTCCGTATTAAATACGGACTATAAATTACTAACATCTATTTTAGCAAACAGATTAAAACTACATCTGGGTTCAATTATTCATGAAAATCAAGCAGGTTTCATGGCAGGGAGAAATCCTTCTAGGAATATACGAAAGGTTATGACCCTGATAGATTTTTTCTGGAATAAATATAGAACAATGAGACATAGGGACACGGTGGACCTAGCCTTACTAACACTAGACGCAGAAAAGGCGTTTGATCGCATTGCATGGAGTCATTTATTCTATTCTTTAGAACAATTTGGTCTTACAGGACACTTCCATAAATTTATACAGCTAATATATTCGACTCCTACTTCATCTTTACTTATTAATGGGCAGATTTCTCAACGGTTGGTTTTACAGCGGGGTACGCGGCAGGGATGCCCTTTATCTCCGCTGTTGTTTAATATATCATTGGAGCCTTTAGCAATTTTACTTCGACAAGAATTGGAGGGGATTCGGGTTGGAGACCAGAAACTAATACTATTAATGTATGCGGATGACATACTTTTAGGTCTGAGTAATATTGAACAGACCCTTCCTTGTTTACTTGAAGCAATCGAAACGTTCGGTGCTATTTCAGGTTATAAAATCAACCTTACTAAATCCGAACTTTTATGGCTTAATAGGAAAGATTGCTATATCAAACATCCTTTTAACGAAACCATACAGATATCTTATCTTGGTATTAAATTAAGCGCGAATCCAGATGAGTGGTATAAGCTAAATTTTGGTAAATGTTTTTCAAATTGTATAGACAAGATGGAAGGATGGAGGAATCTACCTATTTCCCTAACTGCTAGGGTTACACTCATAAAAACCATTTTGTTTCCCAAATTATTCTATCTCATACAAAACTTGCCAATTCCTATCCACAACAGAGATATAAAAAACTATAATAGGGCATGTTCTAACCTAATCTGGAAAGGTGCCAGAACGCTTATCTCTACCGCACGTTTCATGTGTAATAAGGAAGCGGCGGGTTTATCTCTCCCTAATATACAACTTTATAGCTTGGCAGCGCGGTTGAAGGTAGCGGTTGATTGGCTAACTCGTTGTGATCAGGTCTCTCCAATATTCTGGGAGACAGCTTTGGTGGCGCCTTTTCGGTTGGATGCTATCTTACATTGCCCGATGAATACACTTCCATCTTCACTTTTTTCACTCAGTACTTATAGGTACATCATTCTAGCTTGGCAAGAATGTTGTGCTCTTGCGGATTGTTCACCCTATGTTTCCAAATATCTTCCCATTACAGGCAACCCTAATTTTGCACCAGGTCTGTCTGATAAAGTGTTTAGGGTATGGGCATCTAAAGGTTTGGTATTTATCGTTCAATTGTTAGATGACAACCGTGTGCCTTTAACCTTTTCTGATCTAATACATGTATTTGGGCTTGAGAATAAGGATTTCTACGCTTATTTGCAGTTAAGACATTTTTTTGTTGAGTTAAAGCAAAAATATGGAATTGAGTGGGCTCTTCTTTTTTTTTTTTTTTTTTTTTTTTTCTTTCTCTTCTCTTCTTTCTTCCCTTCTTCGTTTTGTTTTGTTTGTCCTATACAGCAACCGCTGCAATTTTAAGTTTTTTGGAAGTTAGTTATGCCAGAATCGAGTAATGCAGGGTCTTGCCAAACTAAGCTGGATCTAATTTACAAGCTAAATGTTTTCATCTTACTGGTCTTAAAAGAGACACAGCCTTCAAATAATTTTTTCTTTTGGTGTCAATATAGGTATTGTTTCAGAAGAATTGTAAGATATTTCATTTATGTGATTTTCTGTTCATGGGCATTAGGGGCATTCGTTAGACCGTATTTTGAATTAGGTCGTTGTACAATAGTTAATACTTAAAAACTGTGCAAGTCCGAGAAAAATATAGGAAAATGGAAAAGTATACGAGTGGGTGACGCAGATAAGTGTACAGTATCCTTTTTACAAGGGGGCTTGCAATTTGCCAAAATGATTCAATTTTGCGATGTTAAATGCTCTGTTTTGTTCTACAATATGTTATATCCTGCCCTGCGCGGCAGAAAATGATGCATATGTGTTATGTGTACACTTGATTTGTGAAAATAAATAAATATATAAAAAAAAAAAAAGTTTTATTGCTTTTAAAGGATGGTATCAGGCTCTGGAAATACCGCTGGGTTAGTGAGGTGCATCTCCAAACTTCACAAAAGTTTTCTGAGAGGATTCCTAAGTTAAGGTTACACGAAAATTAATCTCTACTATGCTGGAAAGTGCTGGTTGCATGAAAATGTAGTTATTACAATTATGTATTTACACGTTTGTTTGGAATGAGTATTTCAACTAAACTGATTTGGAACTATTTTATGAAACCTGATAAAACGTTCAGTACAAATTTGGCCAAGAGATGCATTACATTGCTGTGTTTAGCTGGCTGTGTATTGAATAAATTGGACACTTTCCTGATTGAAGTGTGTATGCTTCAACCAAAATGTCTCCATAACACTTTTTAGACCCAATCCCTTGACATTTGTGGTTTCTACATAATTAATTACCTTCTTGATCCTAGATACTGATGAAGAAGAAAGGCTTTTTTAGTTGTTTAACCCCATACCCCAGTGTCTGGGCTCCATCCTTGTATACATATTTCTCTATGCCACTTGCTACATACATTATATTTTCCTTTTCTCCTAGATACTGCTATCACTGAACACTTATAGACTAATAAATATCCCCTTTTGCCAATTAACGGAGCCTATTCCTACTGTATTTTTTTGCTTTAAAAAGTATTTATCAATATGAAGTAGTGTTAACCTCTTTCACACTTACATAAAATTCTTGTGACTACAGCACATTTATTTTATTGTAATTAATGGATCAAACCTTATTGCTATTGTGACCCATTACTGGCCATGCAATCTTACTCCATAAATAATTTTTTATTTATAATATGTTATAACGATAATTTAATATGAAATAAGAGATTACTGAACTCCTAGGCATTTCTGACTTTTTTTGATTGTACATTTAGTCAAACCTCTATTCATCCATGTTTAATAGCTACAATTTGCAGTCTACAATTTTACTTAGTGAATACATTTTTTAAAATTGTGATTGTCCAACTCTACCTAGAGAGGCCAAAAAGCAAATTTTGCGTACATTATGTTACACAAAAACAAGAGATGTTTAATGTTACCTTTTAATGTCTGATAATGCAGGCTTAGGGGCCGTTTTACTAAGCAGTCAATGCTGCTTATTCCGCCCGAGCCGTTATAAGACCGCTGCTCCTTAACTCGTCTGCCACCTCTGAGGCAATGGACAGCAATCATCCCGATCAGATACGATCGAGATGATTGACACCTCCTGCTAGCGGCCAATCAGCCACGAATGTGCAGGGGGTGGTGGCATTGCACAAGCATTTAACCAGAAATGCTTGTGCAATGTTAAATGCCGATAGCGTATGCTGTCAGCATTTAGTGATGTCGGGTGGACATTTAGTAAATCAGCCCCTTAAACTCTTTGTCAGTACATGCAATTTTTAAAAATAGTGCATTCAAATGACCATCTACTTAGGAAAGCAGCTGATGAGTTTGTTGAATTCAAAGCCCCTGCAGGAACACCCATTCAAATAGACTCGGCTCTCTCTCCCACCTAACCCCACTGGTAATTTGATTACTGTTTCTACCTCTTGTTTACATAGCTTTTCTTATAACCAATACATCAGTATTCAAATTTACAGTATAGGCGGTGTTCTCCAAAAAAAATGTAATTGTCCCTTTAATTTCAGGACAATTTGACTTCTTTATTTAATAATACATCTGTTTCTTCCAACTCAACAAGCTATGAAACTCGAGGTACAGTGAAGTACTTACAGATGTGATGGTTATAAAAGTTTAGTTTATGATGAAGAAAAAGGCATTAGAAAAGTGGTACATTAATGTAGGAATATGGGCACAAAGTGGAGAAATGGCAACATAACAATGGGTTTTGAAAGGATTCTTATGAACTGATGGATGATGTGGTTACATGAGTGATATATTATTACATCTAAAGGCCAGATAAACTATTAAAGGCCAGATAAACTATTAATCTCAAAAGGTAGATGAACTCTAACTACATCTTCATTAATACCATGTTTTTTATCTTACCTCTGTGTTCTAATGAATACACTGTGATTGATTTACTAACAATCCTCTCTAGTCTCTCCAAGCTTTACACACAGTCTCTGTATTTTTCTATTTTGCCCTGTTGTTTAGTTATTAATAAAGCAACTAGTGACACTGGTGAGCCTGGAGAAGTTAGATAAGGCTGTTAAAGGGAAAGTACAGTTTAAATTAAACTTGCATGGTCTAGATAGAGCATACAATTTAAAAAACTTTCCAATTTACTTCTATTAGAATTTTTTCTTTATTCTCTTGGTATTATTTGTTGAAGAGTAAACCTAGGTTGGCTCATAGGACTTCAGGAGAGTGCACGTGTCCTTAGCAGTCTATGGAACTAGTGTTGGCATCAGTGGATTTTCTAAAAAGATCTGTTTAAGGGTCCCATTAAAACAGATCTTTTTAGAAAATCCACTGGTAGGAATACTATGCTAGCCTATGATAGTTTTCATCCAATTAGGTTAAAAGACTCAATCCCTAGGAGTCAACTCCTTAGGGTTAGTAGAATAGTGAAGGATGAAGAAATATTATCAACCAGGATGTTGGAAATGGGCAATAGATTTGTCAGCAGAAGGTTATCCTGAAAACCTTATTAAGGAAGAGATCCTAAGGCTTCAGAGAGAGAAAAATATGTGCAAAGATAATAATGCCCCTAAAGATAATAAAAATAGTAAAAATAAAAGTAGGAGGATGGTATTAAATTCACAATATAATTTGTACAGTACTGAAGTAACTAAAATCATAAGAAAGCATTGGAATATCATTAAAACTTGTAATAGGGATATGGAGATATTCCAAAATAATCCTATTATGGCCTTTAAGAGGGTTAGAAATTTGAGAGACACACTGATTAAAAATGATTTGGGACCCTCCAAAAGTCTTAAACAAAGCCATATGGGTCAGAAATCTTTTGGTTCCTACCCCTGTCTAGGGTGCTCTAATTGCCATGCAATGATTAAAGGGAATAATTTTCCCACCCAAGAACAGGGCATAAATATAAAATTAATGGTTATTATACGTGTGAGACATCTTATGTAATGTATCTTATTAAATGCCCGTGTTCTCTTATTTACATTGGAGAATCGACTAGAAAAGGTAGGGAAAGAATTAATCAGCATAAGTCCAACTTGAGATGTGGTAATAAAGAAACTCCTGTTTCTAATAATTATATTCAGGCAGGCCATAACATAAGTCAAATTAGGTGGCAGATTATTGACCATGTAGGTACATTAAGAGGAGGGGGTGACAGGGAGAGGATCCTTAAACAAAAAGAAACTTACTGGATCCATAAATTAGATTGTATGTACCCTAAAGGGTTAAATAGAGAAATAGATTTCTCTGTCTTTCTCTAAATGTAAAAATTAAAAATTAAAAAAAAAATTTCAAAAAGTTTAATAGTCAGTTTTTGTTTATTTAAACACATAGGTAAAATTTCTTGTTCATTTAAACACATAGGTTAAAACTTCTTAGTAAGATTGGTAAAAGGTGCTAGTAATATACTTTAGTGGTGTAACTACAGACATATAAGATTGCAGTAAGACTTGTTCCTATATATTTTCTTGTTTTTAATGACACTTGTGCATTCAGTGGAAACTCCTCTAGCAATTGTATTTTGGTAACTTGAGAGTTAAATTTCATATGATGTAGTAAAATATGACTAACACTAGAGGGAGTAATTACTCTGTGTGAAACATTTTGTCAAATCTGTTTGTAATTAATGTTTTAATTGATCAGCCTATATACTGTGGATAGAGGCTTAAATGTTTTGTATGCATGATTAAGGCCATGAACGCTGAAACGTTGCATGTAATATGAAAATAAAGGTTTTTTCTTTTACCTAAATTGGTGCTGTGGATACCATTTGTCTATGTTGCTTTTCAAATAAAGATACAAAGAGAAAATTTGATAATAGGAGTACATTAGAAAGTTGCTTAAAATTGCATGCTCTATCTGAATCATGAAAGAAAAAAATTGGGTTCAGTTTCCCTTTAATGAATGTACCCCATTGTGACATTGTAATTTCTCTACTGTATCCATTAGATATGTGCACAGTGAAAAAGTTGCTTAGTCTGAAAGATTAGATTGGGATTTTTCCCAAAGTTTGGTTTGGACGAATTTCGTTCATGTGGGCATTCGTTTTGGATGAAAATTGGATTTGGATGTTACCATTATTTCCAATGGGAAAATCAAATATTTACAACTAATTTTAACAAAAATCTTACATTATAGATTTCAAACAATTAAAAGAACCTATCTTTTAATGTCAACAGAACATACAACTCGCTGATTGAATTTGAGATGACTAACTCACAGAGGCACAGAAGTCACACAACTGCACATTCCTATAGGTCAAGTGATAGAAAGTGTCTAAGTTCCCCTAGTCTCCCATCTCCCTGTGCTAGGTTAAGGCTTGATTGGAAAAGTCTGTATGACTAAAATACAACATTTAGTGCCTGAATGGCTGTCCTTAACATCAAACATTAGTAATACCATGGCAGGATTGTACAGAGGACAATGGAAACATGAATAATCAGACCCCATGTATATTATTAGAAAGAAAGGAGATGATTAGACAAACAATATACCTCCGTTCTGCTCCTTTTTTAAGGTCAAATGGGTATAAACACATAAACAAATCAACTTACTGAAGCCATCATTCATTCTTAGCTCATTTTGGGCTAGATTATGAGTAGGGATGGGTGAATGTGTTTATACAGGGAGTGCAGAATTATTAGGCAAATTAGTATTTTGACCACATCATCCTCTTTATGCATGTTGTCTTACTCCAAGCTGTATAGGCTCGAAAGCCTACTACCAATTAAGCATATTAGGTGATGTGCATCTCTGTAATGAAAAGGGGTGTGGTCTAATGACATCAACACCCTATATCAGGTGTGCATAATTATTAGGCAACTTCCTTTCCTTTGGCAAAATGGGTCAAAAGAAGGACTTGACAGGCTCAGAAAAGTCAAAAATAGTGAGATATCTTGCAGAGGGATGCAGCACTCTTAAAATTGCAAAGCTTCTGAAGCGTGATCATCGAACAATCAAGCGTTTCATTCAAAATAGTCAACAGGGTCGCAAGAAGCGTGTGGAAAAACCAAGGCGCAAAATAACTGCCCATGAACTGAGAAAAGTCAAGTGTGCAGCTGCCAAGATGCCACTTGCCACCAGTTTGGCCATATTTCAGAGCTGCAACATCACTGGAGTGCCCAAAAGCACAAGGTGTGCAATACTCAGAGACATGGCCAAGGTAAGAAAGGCTGAAAGACGACCACCACTGAACAAAACACACAAGCTGAAACGTCAAGATTGGGCCAAGAAATATCTCAAGACTGATTTTTCTAAGGTTTTATGGACTGATGAAATGAGAGTTAGTCTTGATGGGCCAGATGGATGGGCCCATGGCTGGATTGGTAAAGGGCAGAGAGCTCCAGTCCGACTCAGACGCCAGCAAGGTGGAGGTGGAGTACTGGTTTGGGCTGGTATCATCAAAGATGAGCTTGTGGGGCCTTTTCGGGTTGAGGATGGAGTCAAGCTCAACTCCCAGTCCTACTGCCAGTTTCTGGAAGACACCTTCTTCAAGCAGTGGTACAGGAAGAAGTCTGCATCCTTCAAGAAAAACATGATTTTCATGCAGGACAATGCTCCATCACACGCATCCAAGTACTCCACAGCGTGGCTGGCAAGAAAGGGTATAAAAGAAGAAAATCTAATGACATGGCCTCCTTGTTCACCTGATCTGAACCCCATTGAGAACCTGTGGTCCATCATCAAATGTGAGATTTACAAGGAGGGAAAACAGTACACCTCTCTGAACAGTGTCTGGGAGGCTGTGGTTGCTGCTGCACGCAATGTTGATGGTGAACAGATCAAAACACTGACAGAATCCATGGATGGCAGGCTTTTGAGTGTCCTTGCAAAGAAAGGTGGCTATATTGGTCACTGATTTGTTTTTGTTTTGTTTTTGAATGTCAGAAATGTATATTTGTGAATGTTGAGATGTTATATTGGTTTCACTGGTAAAAATAAATAATTGAAATGAGTATATATTTGTTTTTTGTTAAGTTGCCTAATAATTATGCACAGTAATAGTCACCTGCACACACAGATATCCCCCTAAAATAGCTATAACTAAAAACAAACTAAAAACTACTTCCAGAACTATTCAGCTTTGATATTAATGAGTTTTTTGGGTTCATTGAGAACATGGTTGTTGTTCAATAATAAAATTAATCCTCAAAAATACAACTTGCCTAATAATTCTGCACTCCCTGTATATTAGAATTAGAATGTTAGAACAAATGTTATTGTAGAAATTCAATTTACATAATAGAATGTTGATAAGAACGAATATTCTTAAAAATTCTGTTATCGAATGTTATTTACAAGTTTTCGAATGTCACTTTCGAATCAGAATGTGACATTTGAATTTGAATGTGACATTCGAATTCGGATGTGACATTCGGACTCAAATATTACATTTATAAAACATAGTTGTAGACTAGAAATACTATTTTGAATTCGAATGTCACATTTATTCAAAAATTGTAGACTAGAAATACTATTTCAAATTTGAATGTTACATTCGAATTCGAATGTAGCATTTGAATATTATATTTATTAAACACAGTTGTAAACTATAATTAAATAGGCTAAACAATGTTTGCACTTTTTAAGGCAACATAAAAAATGCCTACCTCAAAAACTTTTAACTTGTTTTATTCAGCCATCACCTAATCAATTTTATCATCCTCTATTATAACCTGGTATAGCGCTGCTACATTATCATTAAAGGAGAAACTACATCGAATTGTAAGCTCTGTGAAAAAAATCATTGGGTGTTAACTTATTTCTCTTAAGGACATTTACTTTTCAAGGATGAAAAATAGAGTCAGAAAAATTGTATCTGATTCATCTCACCCTGGCTATCGTAGGTCAAGGTTAAGAGTTTTATGAACTCGGACAAACCGTTTTCTGGATCGTTTTTCTCCCCAGGCTATTAAAAAAGCAAACACAATACTTCTCTTATTTCACTTTTGGTATGATAAATTTTAATCTTTAACTCTCAGAAAAGAGATAGGATCTCATATTCTAGAGATACCTTTAAAAGAGAGGGAAAACAGAACTCTTTTAATATATAAAAAAACGCCTATTTATTTATACAGTTCCAAAATCCAGAACTGAAATAAAAACAGAGAGAGAAAATAATTAATTTGAATATGGATATGCACCAATAGGGGTTTATCATGCCTCCATTTTGAAAACACTCCCTGAGAATATAACATTTAAGTAAATTAGTCACTCTATTATATTTATTAAACACAGTTGTAAACTATAATTAAATAGGCTCAACAATGTTTGCACTTTTTAAGGCAACATAAAAAATGCCTACCTCAAAAACTTTTAACTTGTTTTATTCAGCCATCACTTAATCAATTTTATCATCCTCTATTATAACCTGGTATAGCGCTGCTACATTATCATTAAAGGAGAAACTACATCGAATTGTAAGCTCTGTGAAAAAAATCATTGGGTGTTAACTTATTTCTCTTAAGGACATTTACTTTTCAAGGATGAAAAATAGAGTCAGAAAAATTGTATCTGATTCATCTCACCCTGGCTATCGTAGGTCAAGGTTAAGAGTTTTATGAACTCGGACAAACCGTTTTCTGGATCGTTTTTCTCCCCAGGCTATTAAAAAAGCAAACACAATACTTCTCTTATTTCACTTTTGGTATGATAAATTTTAATCTTTAACTCTCAGAAAAGAGATAGGATCTCATATTCTAGAGATACCTTTAAAAGAGAGGGAAAACAGAACTCTTTTAATATATCAAAAAACGCCTATTTATTTATACAGTTCCAAAATCCAGAACTGAAATAAAAACAGAGAGAGAAAATAATTAATTTGAATATGGATATGCACCAATAGGGGTTTATCATGCCTCCATTTTGAAAACACTCCCTGAGAATATAACATTTAAGTAAATTAGTCACTCTTTGTGATTATTTTTGATGGTTAGATATTTACACTGCTGATTGTATTTGTTTGTTCTTTGTCATCTGATACCTTTGCACTATGAAAATGTCCTTGTATAATTTTCTTTTTATTAGATTTTATTCTATTAAATACCTTATATTCGGCTAGATTCTGAGTTTTGTCGGTAAAGCTGTGCAGGGCTAATGAGCGGTTTCTGCTCACCGCCCACTTAAAGACAGCGCTGGTATTACGGGTTTTTACAAACCCGGCGTAAGCCGGAGAAAAGTGAGTGGAGAGCAAAATTTTGCTCCACATCTCACCTCAATACCAGCGCTGCTTACGGTAGTGGTGAGCTGGCTTATTGTGCTTGTGCACGATTTCCCCATAGGAATCAATGGGGGAGAGCCGGCTGAAAAAAAACCTAACACCTGCAAAAAAGCAGCGTTCAGCTCCTAACGCAGCCCCATTGATTCCTATGGAAAAATACATTTTATGTCTACACCTAACACCCTAACATGAACCCCGAGTCTAAACACCCCTAATCTTACACTTATTAACCCCTAATCTGCCGCCCCCGACATCGCCGACACCTGCATTATATTATTAACCCCTAATCTGCTGCTTCTGACACAGCCGCCACCTACATTATACTTATGAACCCCTAATCTGCTGCCCCCAACATCACCGACACCCACATTATATTTATTAACCCCTAATCTTCAACCCCCAATGTCAGCGCAACCTACCAACAATTATTAACCCCTAAACTGCCGTCCCCAATGCCGCCGCCGCCACTATAATAAAGTTATTAACCCCTAAACCTAAGTCTAACCCTAACACCCCCCTAACTTAAATATAATTTAAATAAATCTAAATAAAATTACTATCATTAACTAAATTATTCCTATTTAAAACTAAATACTTACCTATAAAATAAACCCTAAGCTAGCTACAATATAACTAATAGTTACATTGTAGCTATCTTAGGGTTTATTTTTATTTTACAGGCAAGTTTGTATTTATTTTAACTAGGTACAATAGTTATTAAATAGTTATTAACTATTTAATAACTACCTAGCTAAATAAATACAAATTTACCTGTAAAATAAAACCTAACCTGAGTTACAATTACACCTAACACTACACTATAATTAAATTAATTCCCTAAATTAACTACAATTAATTAAAATTAAATACAATTATCTAAAGTACAATTAGGTGTAATTAGTCTAAAGTACGAAAAAAAAACCAATCACTAAATTACAGAAAATAATAAAATAATTACAAGATTTTTAAACTAATTACACCTAATCTAATCTCCCTAATAAAATAAAAAAGCCCCCCAAAATAATAAAAAGCCCTACCGTATATTAAATTACAAATATCCCTTAAAAGGGCTTTTTGCGGGGCATTGCCCCAAAGTAATCAGCTCTATAACCTGTAAAAAAAAGTACAATACCCCCCCAACATTAAAAACCACCTCCCACACAACCAACCCTACTCTAAAACCCACCCAATCCCCCCTTAATAAATCCTAACACTAACCCCTTGAAGTCCTCAACGAAGACGGGCAGAAGTCTTCATCCAAGCCGGGAAAAAGAGGTCCTCCAGATGGGCAGAAGTCTTCATCCAGACGGCATCTTCTACCTTCATCCATTCGGAGCGGAGCAGGTCCATCTTCAAGACATCCGACGCAGAGCATCCTCTTCATCCAGAGTCTTCTTACTAAATGACGGTACCTTTAAGTGATGTCATCCAAGATGGCATCCCTTCAATTCCGATTGGCTGATAGAATTCTATCAGCCAATCGGAATTAAGGTAGAAAAAATCCTATTGACTGATCCAATCAGCCAATAGGATTGAAGTTCAATCCTATTGGCTGAACCAATCAGCCAATAGGATTGAGCTCACATTCTATTGGCTGATTGGAACAGCCAATAGAATGCAAGCTCAATCCTATTGGCTGATTGGATCAGCCAATATGATTTTTTCTACCTTAATTCCAATTGGCTGATAGAATTCTATCAGCCAATCGGAATCTAAGGGACGCCATCTTGGATGACGTCACTTAAAAGTACCGTCATTTAGTAAGAAGACTCCGGATGAAGAGGATGCTCCGCGTCGGATGTCTTGAAGATGGACCCGCTCCGCTACCGATGGATGAAGATAGAAGATGCCGTTTGGATGAAGACTTCTGCCCATCTGGAGGACCTCTTCTTCCCGGCTTGGATGAAGACTCCTGCCCGTCTGGAGGACCACTTCACCCGGCTTTGTTGAGGACTTCGGCCTGGTTGGGTGAAGACTTCTCAAGGTAGGGTGATCTTCAAGGAGTTAGTGTTAGGTTTTATTAAGGGGGGATTGGGTGGGTTTTAGAGTAGGGTTGGGTGTGTGGGTGATGGGTTTTAATGTTGGGGGGATATTGTACTTTTTTTTACAGGTTAAAGAGCTGATTACTTTGGGGCAATGCCCCACATAAAGCCCTTTTAAGGGCTATTTGTAATTTAGTATAGGGTAGGGTTTTTTATTATTTTGGGGAGCTTTTTTATTTTATTAGGGGGATTAGATTAGGTGTAATTAGTTTTAAAAACTTGTAATTATTTTATTATTTTCTGTAATTTAGTGTGTTTTTTTCCGTACTTTAGATAATTTAATTGTAGTTAATTTAGGGAATTAATTTAATTATAGTGTAGTGTTAGGTGTAATTGCAACTTAGGTTAGGTTTTATTTTACAGGTACTTTTGTCTTTATTTTAGCTAGGTAGCTATGAAATAGTTAGTAACTATTTAATAACTATTGTACCTAGTTAAAATAAATACAAAGTTGCCTGTAAAATAAAAATAAACCCTAAGATAGCTACAATGTAACTATTAGTTATATTGTAGCTAGCTTAGGGTTTAGTTTATAGGTAAGTATTTAGTTTTAAATAGGAATAATTTAGTTAATGATAGTAATTTTATTTAGATTTATTTAAATTATATTTAAGTTAGGGGGCTGTTAGGGTTAGACTTAGGTTTAGGGGTTAATACATTTAATATAGTGGCGGCAACGTTGGGGCCGGCAGATTAAGGGTTAATAAATGTATGTAAGTGGTGGCGATGTTAGGGACGGCAGATTAGGGGTTAATAAAATGTAACTAGTGTTTGCGAGGCGGGAGTGCGGAGGTTTAGGGGTTAATATATTTATTATAGTGGCGGCGAAGTCCGGTTTGGCAGATTAGGGGTTAAAATTTTTATTATAGTGTTTGCGATGCGGGAGGGCCTCGGTTTAGGGGTTAATAGGTAGTTTATGGGTGTTAGTGTACTTTTTAGCACTTTAGTTAAGAGTTTTATACTACGGCGTTAGCCCATAAAACTCAACTTCTGACTTTCAAATGCGTTAGGGATCTTGGAGGTAGAGGGTGTACCGCTGACTTTTAGGAAGACTCGTAATATCGGTGTTAGGCAAATCCCATAGAAAAAATAGGATACGCAATTGACGAAAGTGGATTTGCGGTATTTTCGAGTGGCGCCAAAAAAGTGAGCGGTACACCTGTACCTGCAAGACTCGTATTACCAGCGGGCGTTAAAAAGCAGCGTTGGGACCTCTCAACGCTGCTTTTTAACCCTAACCCAAGACTCGTAATCTAGCCGATTGTATTTTATATATTATATAGTATGTATTATGTACAAAACAATGAGGAATTGTCTAAAGAAAGAGATCCTTCCTCATTGCAGAGGAAAAGGCTTTTGGGAGCCTCTATCTTACCACCCTTAGCACAAAGGAGGATATGGGACCCACTGGTGCTTTAGCAAGCTTCTAGCTATAAATGATGCCATTACCCTTCTTACACAAAGAAGGTTATTATGATTAAGTGTACTAAGAAAAATGCAGTGGCTCCTGTATTTTTGTAAAAATTCACAAGTTGATCAGAGGGTCGTGAACAAGTGTAACAGACTACTTCTGGCACTTGCCTTGCATTATATGGTGGCTGCCATTAATTGAATGCAGTTTAAAAAACATGCAAACTATTTTAAAATGTATCTAATTTTGGAATCAGTGGTTGGTTTAGAAAAAGACACAACCGTGTATTACTAAACCACTTTTTTTACAGTTCCACTTTTGCAGATTATACTTGCCAACTGCCCCTAATTTCATGGGACAGTCCCAGTTTTTGGTTTCCTGTGCTATGGTATAATTGTCCCATGAGTCTACAATAAAGCATTTGCTGTTTATTTAAAATAAATAACATTATTTTTTTAGGCTAGATGTTATGAACTATGTCCACTATATTTTGCTGTGACAAATTGTGTTTACATTTGGCTAGATTACGAGTTTTGCATTCTGCCGGCTTCATTGAGGACATCTTGTCGCTTGGCTGAAGACTTCTCCCGGTAAGTGAATCTTCGGGGGTTGGTGTTAGGATTTTTTTAAGGGTGTATTGGGTGGGTTTATTTTTAGATTAGGGTTTGGCCTGCAAAAGATCTAAATGCCATTTTAAGGGCAATGCCCATCCAAATGCCCTTTTCAGGGCAATGGGGAGCATAGGTTTTTTTTAGTTAGTATTTTATTTGGGGGGTTGGTTGTGTGGGTGGTGGGTTTTACTTTTGGGGGGTTGTTTGTATTTTTTTTTTTACAGGTAAAAGAGCTGATTACTTTTGGGCAATGCCCCGCAAAAGGCCCTTTTAAGGGCTATTGATAGTTTAGTTTAGACTAGGAGTTTTTTATTTTGGGGGGGATTTTTTTTATTTTGATAGGGCTTAGATTTTTTATTTTCTGTAATTTAGTGTGTTTTTGTTTTGTGATTTAGCTAATTTAATTTATTTAATTGTATTTAATTTAGTTAATTTATTTAATTGTAGTGTAGTGTTAGGTGTTATTGTAACTTAGGTTAGGTTTTATTTTACAGGTCAATTTGTATTTATTTTAGCTAGGTAGTTATTAAATAGTTAATAACTATTTAGTAACTATTCTACCTAGCGCTGTGGAATCTGTTGGCGCTCTACAAATAACCGATAATAATTAAAGTAAATACAAACTTGCTTGTAACCCTAAGCTAGATACAATGTAACTATTAGTTATATTGTAGCTAGCTTAGGGTTTATTTTATAGGTATTTAGTTTTAAATAGGAATAATGTAGTTAATGATAGTAATTTTATTTAGATTTATTTAAATTATATTTAAGTTAGGGGGTGTTAGGGTTAGACTTAGGTTTAGAGGTTAATACATTTAATATAGTGGCTGCGACGTTGGGGCGGCAGATTAGGGGTTAATAAGTGTAGGTAGGTTGTGGCGATATTGGGGATGGCAGATTAGGGGTTAATAAATATAATGTAGGTGTCGGCGATGTTGGGGGCGGCAGATTAGGGGTTAATAAGTGTAAGATTAGGGGTGTTTAGACTCGGAGTTCATGTTAGGGTGTTAGGTGTAAACATAAATTTAGTTTCCCCATAGGAATCAATGGGGCTGCGTTACTGAGATTTACGCTGCTTTTTGGCAGGTGTTAGACTTTTTCTCTCCACATTGATGTCTATGGGGAAATCGTGCACGAGCACGTACGGCCAGCTCACCGCTGACTTAAGCAGCGCTGGTATTGGAGTGCAGTATGGAGCTCAATTTTGCTCTACTCTCACTTCTTGCCTTTAAACGCCGGGTTTAGAAAAACCTGTAATACCAGCGCTGTAGGTAAGTGAGCGGTGAGAAAAAACTTCTCATTAGCACCACACAGCTCCTAACACAAAACTCGTAATCTGGTCGATTGTTTTTCAATTCCTCTTGTAGCTAACATAATTACAATACACAGCAATATTTATTTTGAAATTATCTCTGATCTTTTTCTTAAAGGGACATAATACTCATATGCTAAATCACTTGAAACTAATGCAGTATAACTGTAAAAAGCTGACAGGAAAATATCACCTGAGCATCTCTATGTAAAAAAGGAAGATATTTTACCTTACAATCTCCTCAGCTCAGCAGAGTAAGTTCTGTGTAAAAAGTTATACTCGGCTGCTCCCAGCTGCAGGTAAAAAGTTTTAAAACAATGAAGAAATTAACTGCAGCCAATCAGCATCAGCAGTGCTGAGGTCATGAACTCTTTTACTGTGATCTCATGAGATTTGACTTAACTCTCATGAGATTTCATAGTAAGCTTCCTTTACCTGATTGGTGAAATAATATGAGAGTGCACGAGGCTCATCCCCTAAGCTGTCCTAGGACAGACACACTAAAATGCTGCTTAGAAATCCTTTACAATGGGATGTGGCTACTGAGGAACTTTTGAGGTAAAATATCTTTCTTTTTTATATAGAGATGTTCAGGTGATATTTTCTAGTCAGCTTTTTACAGCTATGCTGCATCACTTTCTTTGTTTAACCCCTTAATGACCACAGCACTTTTCCATTTTCTGTCCGTTTGGGACCAAGGCTATTTTTACATTTTTGCGGTGTTTGTGTTTAGCTGTAATTTTCTTCTTACTCATTTACTGTACCCACACACCACATATTATATACCGTTTTTCTCGCCATTAAATGGACTTTCTAAAGATACCATTATTTTCATCATATCTTATAATTTACTATAAAAAAAATGATAAAATATGAGGAAAAATGGAAAAAAACACACTTTTTCTAACTTTGACCCCCAAAATCTGTTACATATCTAAAACCACCAAAAAACACCCATGCTAAATAGTTTCTAAATTTTGTCCTGAGTTTAGAAATACCCAATGTTTACATGTTCTTTGCTTTTTTTGCAAGTTATAGGGCCATAAATACAAGTAGCACTTTGCTATTTCCAAACCATTTTTTTCCAAAATTAGCGCTAGTTACATTAGAACACTGATATCTTTCAGGAATCCCTGAATATCCCTTGACATGTATATATTTTTTTTTAGTAGACATCCCAAAGTATTGATCTAGGCCAATTTTGGTATATTTCATATCACCATTTCACCGCCAAATGCGATCAAATACAAAAAATCGTTCACTTTTTCACAAATTTTTTCACAAACTTTCGATTTCTCACTGAAATTATTTACAAACAACTTGTGCAATTATGGCATAAATGGTTGTAAATTCTTCTCTGGGATCCCCTTTGTTCAGAAATAGCACACATATATGGCTTTGGCGTTGCTTTTTGGTAATTAGAAGGCCGCTAAATGCCACTGCGCACCACAAGTGTATCATGCCCAGCAGTTAAGGGATTAATTAGGGAGCTTTTAGGGAGCTTGTAGGGTTAATTTTAGCTTTAGTGTAGTGTAGTAGACAACCCCAAGTATTGATCTAGGCACATTTTGGTATATTTCATGCCACCATTTCACCGCCAAATGCGATCAAATTAAAAAAAACGTAAAATTTTTCACAATTTTAGGTTTCTCACTGAAATCATTTACAAACAGCTTGTGCAATTATGGCACAAATGGTTGTAAATGCTTGTCTGGGATCCCCTTTGTTCAGAAATAGCAGACATATATGACTTTGGCGTTGCTTTCTGGTAATTAGAAGGCCACTAAATCCTGTTGCGCCTCACACGTGTATTATGGCTAGCAGTGAAAGGGTTAATTAGGGAGTTTGTAGTGAGCTTGCAGGGTTAATTTTAGCTTTAGTGTAGAGATCAGCCTCCCATCTGACACATCCCACCCCCTGATCCCTCCCAAACAGCTCCCTTCCCTCCCCCACCCCACAATTGTCCCCGCCATCTTAAGTACTGGCAGAAAGTCTGCCAGTACTAAAATAAAAGGGTTTTAAAAAAAAAATGAAATTTTTTTTAGCATATTTACATATGCTACTGTGTAGGATCCCCCCTTTAGCCCCCAACCTCCCTGATCCCCCCCAAAACCGCTCTCTAACCCTCCCCTCTGCCTTATTGGGGGCCATCTTGGGTACTGGCAGCTGTCTGCCAGTACCCAGTTTACAATAAAAAGTGCTTTTTTTGGGGGGGGGGGTTTCTTCTGTAGTGTAGCTTCCCCCCCCCACCCCCCCCACCCCCCACAGACAAACCCCCACCACCTTGCTGATTGTTTTATTTTGCCATTTTTTTTATATTTTTTATTTCCACATTTTCTGCAGTGTAGCGGTTCCCACCCGCTCCCTCCCCGTGCACGCGCCCGCCCCCACCCTCCCGTGCACGCGCGCGCGCCCGTGCGCGCCCCCAGCCACCCCCGCCCACGATCCCGCCCCCCTTCACATCAACAGGGCCATCGATGGCCGCCACCCGCCTCCCGGTCCGGCTCCCACCCACCAACGCAGGGAGCAACCGATCTCCGGTGCAGAGAGGGCCACAGAGTGGCTCTCTCTGCACCGGATGACTTAAAAAGGTTATTGCAGGATGCCTCCATATCGAGGCATCACTGCAATAACCGGAAAGCAGCTGGAAGCGAGCAGGATCGCTTCCAGCTGCTTTCCACACTGAGGACGTGCAGGGTACGTTCTCAGGCGTTAACTGCCTTTTTTCTGAGGACGTACCCTGCACGTCCTCAGTCGTTAAGGGGTTAAACATTTGGGTATTATGGCCCTTTAAGCCAGTGAAAATGCAGTAAAAAACCTAATGCAGCAGTATTAGTTTTGCACTTCCTGGTAAAGCTCACTGGCTGGTAGACACATCCTGCTAATGCTCACTGGCTGATAGATAATTCCAGCTAATGCTCACTGGCTGGTAGACACATCCTGCTTATACTCACTGGCTGATAGATACTGATAGAATACTAAGTGGCCAGTGGAAACTTCCTGCTAAAACTCATTGGATTATAGATACTTCCTGCTAATGCTCACTGGCTGATAGATACTTCCAGCTAATGCTCACTGGCTGGTAGATACATCCTGCTTATACTCACTGGCTGATAGATACTGATAGAATACTAAGTGGCCGGTAGAAACTTCCTGCTAAAACTCATTGGATTATAGATAGTTCCTGCTAATGCTCCCTGGCTGATAGATACTTCTTGTTAATGCTCACTGGCTGATAGATACTTCTTGTTAATGCTCACTGGCTGGTACATACTTCCTGCTAATGCTCACTGGCTGATAGATACTTCTTGCTAATACTCACTGGCTGGTAGACACATCATGCTAAAACTTACTGGCTGGTAGACATATCCTGCTATTGCTCACTGGCTTGTAGACACATCATGCTAATACTCACTGGCTGGTAGACACATTATGCTAATACTTACTGGCTGGTAGACACATCCTGCTATTGCTCACTGGTTGATAGATACTGATAGAATACTCAGTGGCCGGTAGAAACTTCCTGATAAAACTCATTGGATTATAGATATGTCCTGTTAACGCTCACTGGCTTATAGAGACTCCCTGCTAATGCTCACTGGCTGATAGATACTTCTTGTTAATACTCACTGGCTGGTAAATACTTCCTGCTATTGCCAATGCTCACTGACTGATAGATAATTCCTGCTAATGCTTGCTGGCTGATACATACTTCTTGCTATTGCTCACTGGCTTGTAGATACTTCCTGCTAATGCTCACTGGCTGATAAATACTTCCTGCTAATGCTCAGTGGCTGATAGATACTTCCTGCTAATGTTCAGTGCCTGATAGATACTTCCTGCTAATGCTCATTGACTGGTAGATACTTTCTGCTAATGCTCACTGGCTGATAGATACTTCTTGCTAATGCTCACTGGCAGATAGATACTTCTTGTTAATGCTCACTGGCTGATAGATACTTCCTGCTAATGCTCACTGGCTGATAGATACTTCTTGAAGGTAGAACAGACTCCCACAGCACCATGAATCATCCAATTTTTATTGAAACAAGGACATCCAAACAGACAGGTGACGTTTCGGGTGTTTAATCCTTACTCATGCCATACAAATACATTCAAAATCACTGTTTAAATACACACCTATTAACCACAGATTCCAATATATTACCAAACCATATACCAAATATAAAAAGCACACTATTCCTAGTGTGTTGCCACCTAGTGGTTTTGAAATATTATTACAATAGAATGTATCAAAATTGTAACAACAGAAGCAATGCAGAGAATACAATATATACAATTAAATTGTCAAAAAACAATATGGCAACAAAATATTATTTTAAATTTCTTTCTGAACAACATCTCATTTTAGATATACAGCAATTACAAAATTAAATTAAACAATCTCAAACATTTTAAAGAAAAATAGAGAAATTATTTTCTTTATTCATTCCCTCTGGCATCATACTTTCTAATTTAGAGATCCAAAATAGTTCTCTTTGTTTTAAAAGGCTCTCTATTGCTTCCCTTCTTGGTTTATCTACACTGTCAATTATTTGCCTATGTAGGCCTCGCTTCCATTGAGTCGTTAAAAATGGAGCCGTAAGCTACCGAAGCGGCCGACAGCTAAAAGTAATTTACGGCTGCATTTTAGTACCAGGTTTCCATTGAAAAGATTAGCGTGTTGCGCGCAGTCGCTCTTTTCGTGTAGCTGTAAGTTAACGTTGTGTTAACGCTTCCATCTAACGTCGGATTTCTTGAAAATCAATTAGTTGCTAAGGTAACCCGACCTTACGCTATAGAATTTACGTTTAACGTCCGTGCTTCTTACCTGTGATCGCCTCTCAAGAAAAATAAAAAACACTTATCCATATTTTTAATAATCAAATACTATTTTCTAATATAATTATATTTAACACTTCATAAATATAAGTAATATTTATTGCTGCCCTAGGCATAGGTCTAGTTTGCATTCTGTATATATGTTCTTGCATATATTATTATATTTAAATATATATTGATATTTCTATTAGAATATAAGTTCAACTATTTCTATACATGAGACAACAATAAATATTACTTATAACAATTTATTTCTACATTAAAACACTTGCATTATTTGCAAGTTTTATAATTTAAATAGAAAATAGGTCTCAGAAAGCACAATTTTCCTCTTTTACACCTAGTTGAGCTGGGGGTAATATTTCTCAATGTATCGACAGCCTCCGACAATGTATTAACGGTTAGCGCTTTCATTGGAAACCTGGTATAATTTATCGATTAACGGCTTCTATTACTTTCTATGGGATGCGAAGATCTTTTCGGCAGCCGAAGTCCGGCTGCCGATATTGAGGTATAACGCGCCATTGGAAACAGTCGATAAACGATATTGCTTCCGACAGCATATTTATCGGTTTGCGAGTGCACGCAAACTGAATTACGACTCAATGGAAGCGAGGCCGTAATTGGCTAATGGTATGACCAACCTTAAGGAAATGGGAGGATACTGGGGCTTCTCTGTTACCACACCTGATGTTAGATTTATGTTCATTGATCCTATCACGTCCCCTTCTGGTAGTTTCTCCGATTTAAATTTTTGAACATGGACACTTAATAAGATAAATAATATATGTTTAATTGCATGTATAATTATTGATTTTAAACTTCTGTCCAGATCTAGGGTGCAAGAATTCATGCAATTGAGACATGGGAAACATCCATAATTCTTTGTAGTAATGTATCTTTGTTTAGTTAGTTTTCTGCTGCCAATATCACTCATAACGAATATGTCTCTAAGGTTAGGTAGAGTAGGAAGGGAGCGGAGCTGCTACAGGTAACTTCCGCTTTGGACCAGAGGGGTGAATGGATTAGACCAAAGCTGAGAGCGGGGGATGTGTGTGGAGCCAACCAAAGAGCGGCGGACAACCGCAAAATACTCAGCAAAGAAAAAACGGAAGGCTGCTGAGCAACAGGTAAAGAAAAAAACAGCTTTATTCCATTAAAATGGGAGAGACACAAAAATAACAAGGAGGGTAGGTAGCCATCTAACATGTTTCGCGCTGGTGTGCGCTTACTCATAGATGCTAAGTGCAAGTAATGGAAGTTAATGTATTTAAAGGGGCAGGAACCAATAGGAGAATGATCTTGAAATTTTGAAATTTGATCAGTTTCACACATGGAGTTTCTCCTTGTTAATTTAATACCCAGCCCCTTCAAAATGCATTAGATTGTGTACTTAAAAACAAAGGAACATATTACTTGTGAAAGTATTGCAATACTTGGCTTATTGAAAAATTGCATCTCTATATACATCAAAAAGATTATTATTATTTCAAATTACCTAGAAAACAATTTTTATGGAAGAAAGAAGCTAGACAGAAAATAAGCAGAAAATATGAAAAATGTATAAAGACATTTTAGAGATAACGTGTGTATAAACACACACATACATGAAGAATATTTGCATACATACATACAGGAGAAACATATATGCAGAAACATGTATATGAATGTCAGCAAGGACCAAATAACTATTATAATCACTATCAATGTGACAACTACAAACATGTCTCACATCAAAAATAAAATTACAATAATGTGTGTATGCGTCACCAACATGTGATTCCTCACATATACCTTTTCCTGTAGTTAAGTGTGTGTATATACTTAGAATTAAATGGAGCCACACTTAAGTGTTGTTTGAATAAATAGGTAAACAAATGCTGAAAACATACTAATATGAAAATATATGTATGAATATACAGTAATAAGTATGTAAAATCGTGTTCACCTAATCCACAAAATATCTCATGTCCCATTCTAGGTTCATGCCCAGTGGTGATTTGGATCTTAACTTATAGATCCAATATAGTTCCTTCTTGTCAAGTATTTTTAACACATTGCCACCGCGTAAGGGAACTCTCGCTATATCTATGATCTTAATTTTAAACCTAGGTATATTTGTGAGATGAAAAGAGTTAAAATGTCTGGCAACTGCAGAGTCCTTATTAAAGTTTTTCACATCTCTCAAATGTTCCCTTGTGCGATCCCTAAGGCTCCTAGTTGATTGACCAACATATTGGGCCTTACAAAGTTGGCAATCAAGTAGATACACTATATAGGAGGTAAGACAAGTAGCATAGAAATCAATTTTAAAAATTTCGCCTGTGACTGCACTATTAAATATATTAGTGTAGTCCATTGTTTCACATGTTAAACAATTTGAAAGGTGTGCCTTGAAATAACCTTTGCCCCTAAGCCAATTAGTGTCAGTACTCGTGTTAGTTTTCACTAAACTAGGGGAAAGCTTTGTTGCTAATGTCGGAGGGTTTTTTGCTACAAATTTACAATTTTTAATGTGAGGTAGTAAAGTTTCATCACCTTTTAGAATATGTAGATGTTTTTTAATAATACCACAAATGGAATTATATTGAAGTGAAAATTCAGTTGAAAATACAATACTATTTTCATCAAGGTAATTATTCTTTTTGGAATCATCTCTAAGTGAGATTGTGCTACCGATTGTCCCTGCTGGAAGGGGGGAATCTATAGATTTGGGCTTCCAATTTTTAATCTCTTCGAATGTTTTAAGTAATTCTCTTTCATTGTAGCCTCTGGCTTTGAGTCTTGTGATCAATTCTTTACCACCTTGTACATAATTTTCAAGGTTACTGGCATTACGTTTAAGTCTAATGAATTGGCTCCTTGGTATCGATTTAACTAAGTGGCGTGGGTGGCACGAGGTGGCATGAAGGATGGTATTGCCAGCTGTATCCTTCCTAAATGTACTTGATAGAACCTTATGTGTAGAATTGTCACCAATAAGGTGTAAATCCAAAAAGTTAACTTCCTCAGGATGTAGATCTCCAGTAAACCTCAAATTGATCTCATTGTCATTTATGACAGACAGAAACTCCTGAAAAGGGAAATCATCCCTCACAATGAAAATGAGATCATCTATATACCTCATGTACATAAGGATGCCGGACCTGAAAGGTTCCCCTATATCATAAATGTGTTGGAGTTCCTACCTACCCACAAAAAGATTCGCATAAGAGGGGGCAAATTTCGCCCCCATTGCTGTTCCTTGGCATTGTAAGTAATACGCTGAATCAAAAATAAAATAATTGTGGGTAAGTAGGAACTCCACAACCTCCAAGATGAATTGTTTAATCTCATCATTATAGGAGGTATTCCTATTCAGGAAAAATTCCAAGGCCCGGCATCCATGCACATGAGGTATAGATGAATATAAGGATGTAGCATCGATTGTAACCCATTTGTAACCATCCTGCCAGTTAAAGTTTTGCAGTGTTTCTAATAGATGGCCTGAGTCCCTAATGTAGCTATACAAGTTTTTAACTAGCGGTTGTAGTATGCTATCTATCCATTCAGACATAGGCTCCAAAAGGGAGCCTATGCCTGAAATGATAGGACGCCCTGGAGGTGATGAGAGGCTCTTATGCGTTTTAGGCAAATAATGGAATATGGGTGTTCTAGCATTAGTTGGTAAAAGGTATTTCGATTTTTCTCTGGTGAAGATACCAAGAGACACAGCTTCTTCTATTAATCGCTGTAATTGTCTTGAGAAAAGTGTAGTAGGGTCTGAGTCAAGTTTCCTATATGTGGTACTGTCTGACAACTGCCTAATGGCTTCTTTCATATAATCGGATTTGTTGAGAACAACGACATTGCCACCCTTGTCCGAATTGCGGATGACAATGTCGCCGTTGTCAGCCAAATCCCTCACAGCTTGTTGTTCCTTAATAGTTAGATTATGTTTATATCGGTAACTATTAGAATTACATGTTTTCTCTAGCTTCAAAATATCTTCCTCTATTCGCTTGTGAAAAGAATTGATAAAATTCCCCCTAAAATGTCTAGGATAAAAATTGGACTCATATCTTCTAGGAGTTGGTAAACAACTCTGTTCAGAATCAGTAATTTCTACATTTAAATTGTCTATGGTTTCAATTAAGCAAATATCTGAGAAGGAAAATAATTTATTCCAATCTACATTTTTATCAATGCTGCTAGACAAAAGGTCAGAGTTGATATTGGATACATGATGAGTGGCTGTGTGCTCAGAGTGAAAAAACCTTTTAAGTGTCAGCTTCCTGATAAACTTATTTACATCAATTAATGTTCTAAATGCTGAAAACTTGTGTGTCGGTGCAAATCCCAGTCCTTTTTTCAAGACTTTTTCATGTTCCAAAGATAGCTGTGTATTGGAAAGATTGATAACATTCAAAGTTACTTCTTCTTTCGTGGTTTCTGTTGTTTTCCCATGTTGTCCTCTCTTTTTCTTTCTTGATCTTCTTGTGCGTTTCCTAAAGGGATACCCTGTTGATTGCGAGTTTTAGGGCGGGCTGCCTTATCACCATGCATTTTATCTTTCTTGGATGTACCCTGTAAGGAGAGAGAGAGAGAAGAGGGATGGGGAGACACAGGAACTGATATATCATCGCTGGATCCTGAAGACTCAGAGTCACGATCGGTTGATTCAGGTTCAGTAGATGAGAAGACCACCCTACGTTCTTTATCTTTTTTCAAAATCGGTTTGAGGGTTTTACTGTCTTCCACATCATTCGACCGCTTTTTTGAAGGTTTCCTTTGGCGTCTGCGGAACCTTGACCAGTCGTATACTCTATTATTTTCATAGTCTTCACGGTCACATAGAAATTTATTTCTCTTCTTTTCAGCAATTTCTGCATCTGCCTTTTTTATCTTATCTTTCACTTGTAATTTAAGTTCATTTTTTCTTTTAAATTATTTCTTTTCTGTTCCTTGCTTTTAATCAGGACCCCCAACAACTTTAAAGAACATTCATTTAAAGCTGTGTTCCATTCATCTTGTAGGTCACTATCTTCAAGGTCATAGTTTGGGTATTTCTTTATCCTCAGACCCCTGGGAATCCTTTTCACATCTATATAATGTGTAAGTGTGACAACATCCCACATAGACCGCAGATCTGACATTAATAGTTTTTCCAGTGTGGTGAAAAGTTGTTTCAAATCACCTTCACCTGTGGCATTGGCAGAACTTGAAAATATGGTATCAAAAAAATGTTTTCTATTTTGAATATCAAAAAATGTTGCCAAGTTGCTACTTTCACCCTCCATGTTAATGTGTCTCTTTCAGTATAGAAAAATGGAAATAATAATAGAGAAACCTGTTGCTACTCACACTGAACCCCTATTAATATATTGATATACCAATTAGGTCAGCAAAAGTCACAGTATCCAATGCATATGGCGTGACTTAATTAAAGAGTTAATAAATCACCCCTGGTGTAATCCAAGGAAATATCGTAGATTTAAGCTGTTTGTTATATGTATGAATTAGGCTAAAATGCCAATGACGTCTACAATCAACGTGTTGTTTATTGTATAAGTCTCTATTTTACAAACAGAAAAGAAAAAGCCAGGATGTGTCAGTAGCAGGTAGTAAATCACAGATATCAGTCCAGCGTTAGTAAAAAGCAAGGCAGTCAGTTTCACAGATAGCGCTATTGATTTAGTAAATCATGTTTCCAACAAATTTCAAAACCTTGGATTTGTAATGATCCTTTTAGTCACGTGTGCAAGCAGTTAGTAAAAGTCCAGCATTAGTTAGAAAC
The DNA here is from genome assembly GCF_027579735.1 of Bombina bombina. NCBI lineage: Eukaryota > Metazoa > Chordata > Amphibia > Anura > Bombinatoridae > Bombina > Bombina bombina. Next base: position 1,028,331,869 of record NC_069504.1, on the reverse strand, counting down.
AGTAATACAAAGAAAATTCAAATGGCATATCCGTTTAGCAATGGTTTTTAAACTCTTTAGCGTATAGTGATATACCTGATACTCTTCGTGACAGATCCTTCAGACACTACGAAGCAATCCTCTCATAGGGATCATCCAGGCATCCAAGCGTCCAGTAACGAGCAAGCTCCTCAGTATGTCCGTTGAGGCAGAGTAGGAAGGGAGCGGAGCTGCTACAGGTAACTTCCGCTTTGGACCAGAGGGGTGAATGGATTAGACCAAAGCTGAGAGCGGGGGATGTGTGTGGAGCCAACCAAAGAGCGGCAGACAACCGCAAAATACTCAGCAAAGAAAAAACGGAAGGCTGCTGAGCAACAGGTAAAGAAAAAAACAGCTTTATTCCATTAAAATGGAAGAGACACAAAAATAACAAGGAGGGTAGTTAGCCATCTAACATGTTTCGCGCTGGTGTGCGCTTACTCATAGATGCTAAGTGCAAGTAATGGAAGCTAATGTATTTAAAGGGGCAGGAACCAATAGGAGAATGATCTTGAAATTTTTAAATTTGATCAGTTTCACACATGGAGTTTCTCCTTGTTAATTTAATACCCAGCCCCTTCAAAATGCATTAGATTGTGTACTTAAAAACAAAGGAACATATTACTTGTGAAAGTATTGCAATACTTGGCTTATTGAAAAATTGCATCTCTATATACATCAAAAAGATTATTATTATTTCAAATTACCTAGAAAACAATTTTTATGGAAGAAAGAAGCTAGACAGAAAATAAGCAGAAAATATGAAAAATGTATAAAGACATTTTAGAGATAACGTGTGTATAAACACACACATACATGAAGAATATTTGCATACATACATATAAGAGAAACATATATGCAGAAACATGTATATGAATGTCAGCAAGGACCAAATAACTATTATAATCACTATCAATGTGACAACTACAAACATGTCTCACATCAAAAATAAAATTACAATAATGTGTGTATGCGTCACCAACATGTGATTCCTCACATATACCTTTTCCTGTAGTTAAGTGTGTGTATATACTTAGAATTAAATGGAGCCACACTTAAGTGTTGTTTGAATAAATAGGTAAACAAATGCTGAAAACATACTAATATGAAAATATATGTATGAATATACAGTAATAAGTATGTAAAATCGTGTTCACCTAATCCACAAAATATCTCATGTCCCATTCTAGGTTCATGCCCAGTGGTGATTTGGATCTTAACTTATAGATCCAATATAGTTCCTTCTTGTCAAGTATTTTTAACACATTGCCACCGTGTAAGGGAACTCTCGCTATATCTATGATCTTAATTTTAAACCTAGGTATATTTGTGAGATGAAAAGAGTTAAAATGTCTGGCAACTGCAGAGTCCTAAGGTTAGGTACCCTTTTATATGCCATCATTGGAAATTCATTAAACTTAGTTATATCAATGTTACAGTGTTGCAAAATGTTCCATTGTTTGCAAATGATTGATTCAATCTTCTTACTATATGGAATAAACTGGGATATATAAACTAATCTATTATTCCTTTGTTTAGCTTGATATTTTTTAGGGTTCTTCCTAAGCATACCAATTTGTTCAATCTCAGTTTCAATTAGATTAATGGGATAGCCCATTTTCTAGAAATCTATTACCCATCTTAGAAAACCTGTCACTTACTACTTTGTCATTACTCAATCCTATTAACCATAATGAGTTGACTACGTGGTAAAGAATCAATCAATTATTATTATTCTTTATTTATAAAGCACCAACAGATTATGCAGCGCTGTCCATGGGTAACAAAGTACACTATGAGACACCAGACAAAATGAAACAAATACAGGGGGAATTGGGAGCCCTGTTCCTGTGGGAACTTACAATCTAAATGGGTGGGGGGGGGGCAAGAAACAGGAGGTGGGGACTGCAAAGGGGGAATGATGTTAGTGTGGAGTTAGATGAGGGCAACTATTAGGCAAGTGGAATTCATTAGTTACTGATTTGGTGATAGGCTTCCCTGAACAAAAAGGTATTTAGGGAGCGTTTAAAGGAGGAGAGGTTGGAGGAAAGTCTGACAGCTTGAGGAAGTGCGTTCCAGAGGGTTGGTTCCGCACAAGAGAAGTCTTGTAGTCTAGCATGGGAGGAGATGATGGTAGAAGAGGCAAGGAATAGATCGTTCTTAGATCTTAGGGGACAGGCTGGAGTATATTTGTTGATGAGTGAGGACAGATGGGGGGGCTGCATTGGTAAGGGCTTTGTAGGTCAGAGTGAGAATTTTGAATGCAATTCTGCTGTGAATGGGGAGCCAGTGAAGAGACTCACAGAGGGGTGCAGTGGATACAGAGCGTCTGGAGAGGTGTGTTGGTATATACCAGGTTATAAATATAATTTATTTATTATTATTCTTTAAAATAACTTCCAATTAAAATGTATATACGAAACAATTGAAATTAATATTTATTCCTAAATTCTTTATATTAGTTACATTTTTATACCCACTGAATTATATTTATAATTAGAGACTAGATTATGAATCAATTATGCATGCTTATTTCGTTACAATACTCTGTACAACAGATCATAAAAGATGTACCTTTAAAATGAACTTTCCTCACAATGAATCGCATTAAAATACCACAATAGAATACCAGAATATGGACCGTTAACTTAACAGTGTTTAGTTAAACAATATAACAAGATACTTCACACAAATCTTACTGGATCTTAATAGATTTAAGATAAAAGTTTTTGTTATAAAAATGTGATTTATTAAAACAGAAGTAATTTTAAAAAACAAATTAAAAAAGTGGAATTGGTGGTATTTAAATATCCCCCTGTACATGTAATGCGTTTCTCAGCACTAAGGCCGTTTCTTCAGGCATAGTATACACCTTACCAATCTACCTGCTTTATATAGCCCCTACCCTTTTTTTAATTTGTTTTTTAAAATTACTTCTGTTTTTGATAGATCACATTTTTATACCAAAAACTGTCTTGAGTGGAAACACCTTACCTACCTGCCTATGTTCATTGCCTTCTTGGAGTACATTTGCCAGTACTCCCCTGCACCTGAACTCTGATCCTTGAGGGTGAGCTGAAATCTGCCAGCCTGCACCTACCAGCACATTGGTGTGCTTGGCTAGCATGTGAGTACCCCTTTGACATCTATTAAAGCTATACAGTCATATTTTTTATATTGATTGATATGCACATGTAGTGCTTTCTTTTTATGTTTTAATTTATCCACTGCAGCACATAGGACATTCTAGCTGAGGGCGAGCTGTTACACCCGATAATTCTACAGCCAGCACCTACTAGCACATTGGTGTGCTATACGAATATGTGAGTACCCATTTGGCACAAATAGCATTTTACTCATTACTTGATGATCCTGCAAATGAGGCACCCCTCTATCTTTCTCTATTCTATCGTTTTAACCCGGACCAGTCGTTGAGGAGGAGGCAGCCATTTTACATCTATTCTATTTTAAAGAGGACTTCCTTATGCTCTGAAAGTGGAAAAAGATTTTTTTGGACTTTCCTCTCTATACTTGTATATATTATATCTCTTTGTATCTTTTATACATCTCAGTCATGTCTATATATTATATTGCATAGCTGACTTAGTATATTGATAAATGTTGACCATTAATATTGTTGACTGCATTTAGCGCCCCCTCTAGGTTATTATACATTAATATGACAGGTGGATTAGCCTAGCAGAGGCATTTAGGATGGAGTTAAGGGGGGAGAGGCGGGAGAGAGGAAGGCCAGTTAGTAGGTTATTACAGTAGTCAAGCTGGGAAATTACTAGGGAATGGATTAGCTGTTTAGTAGTTTCAGCACTCAGAAAAATATGAATTTTGGAGATATTGCGTCAGTATGAAGAGAGTGATTGGATGTGGGGTATGAAGGACAGATTGGAGTCAAATGTAACACCTAAGCAGCGGACTTAGGGTGATGGGGAGATAGTGGTGTCAACAACAGTGATAGTAAAGTTAGAAACTGGAGTAGAATTAGATGGGGGGATTAGAAGAAGCTCAATCTTGGACATGTTGATTTTCAGGTGGTGAGAGGCCATCCAGGATGAAATGCAAGATAAGCAGTCGCTGATGTGGGAAAGGAAAAAAGGAGAGAGTGCAGGGGTGGATAGGTATATCTGAGTATCATCAGCATAGAGGTGATAGTTGAAGCCATAGCTACTGATAAGTTTACCCAGTGAGAAAGTATAAATAGAGTGGATCCAGGAGAGGGCAATGTCACAGAGCCCAAGGGAGCTGAGAGTCTATAGGCGGAGGGGATGGTAAACAGTGTCAAAGGAAGCAGACAGGTCAAGAAAGATAAGTATAGAATAGTGGCCATTGTTTTTAGCAGAAAGAAGATCGTTAGTAACCTTGGTGCGGGCAGTCTCAGTTGAGTGTTGGGGATGGAAGCCAGATTGCAGGGTAGTCAAGCAATGAGTTGGCGGATAGGAAGTGGGTTCGGCGATCGAAAAATAGTTTTTCCAAGACTTTTGAAGCTAGCGGAAGCAGTGATATTGGACGGTAGTTTGCAGGAGAATTGAGGTAGAGGGAGGTTTTTTTGAGGATGGGGGTGACCTTTGCATGTTTGAAGGATGATGGAAATGAAGCAGTAGTAAGGGATCGGTTGAATATGTGAGTAAGAGCTGGGGTGAGGGTAGAAGACAGAGAAGGTATTAGATGTGAAGGGATAGGGTCAAGTGGGCAGGTAGTGAGGTGTGAGGAAGACATTAGGGAACTCACTTCATTCTCAGTGGTTGGGGGGAAGGTACTGAGAGTGGTGGAGGGGGTGACCGGGGGCAGAGATGGAAGGTTGCAGTCTTATGGTGGGATGTTACTTCGGATGGTAAGTGTTTTGTTGAAAAAGTAGTCTGCCAAGTCTTGAGCACTAAAGGCAGATGAAGGGGGTGGTGTAGGTGGATAGAGGAGAGTGTTGAAAATGGAGAAGAGACGTTTAGAATTTGAGGAGTGAGAAGATATGAGAGAAGAGAAGTAGTTTTGCTTGGCTAAGTGAAGGGCAGAGGAGTAAGAATAAAGATTTAACTTATAGTGTAGGAAATCGGGTTTAGAGCGGGATCTCCTCCAGGCACGTTCAGTAGCACGGGAGCATTTTTGTAGGTAGGGTGTTTGCTGAGAGTGCCAGGGCTGGAGCTGACGACGTGGGGTTTTGCGTATTTGTGGAGGAGCAAGGGTGTCTAGTGCAGAGGAGAGAGTATTGTTATAGTGGTTTGTAGCAAGATCATGGCAGGATACCCTGGAAGTGTGGGGAGGTGTTTTTGAATAAGGTTAGGAAGTTGGAGAGGATCCACAGTGTGCAGATTTCTACAGGTGCGGGGGTGGGGTGGAGAAATAGGTTTGGCATGTACATTGAGATTATAGGTGAGCAGATGGTGGTCTGAGATGGGAAATGGGAGACAGGTGACATCAGAAGGGGAGCAAAGGTAGGAGAATACTAGATCGATAGATTGTCCATCCCGCTGAGTAGGGAATAGGGTAAATTGTGACAGACCAAAGGAGTTTGTGAGTGAGAGAAGTTTAGAGGCAGCAGAGGCAGATGGGTTATCAATGGGGATGTTGAAGTCCCCTAGGATTAGAGCAGGTGTATTTGTAGAGAGAAAGTAAGAAAGCCAGGCAGCAAAGTTGTCAAGGAATTTGGAGGTTGGTCCAGGGGGGCGATAGATAACTACCACCTTGAGGGAGAGGGGGGAAAACAGGCAAATGCAGTAGACTTCAAAGGATTGTGAAAACTTGAATAATGTAATAGATTATTTTTGATAGATGTCTATTTGTAGGTTGTCTATTCCACCATACCATCCCAAATTGTAAAAACAATTTGTTCTCATAAACATAAACATATTTCTCTTTACAATTTATTTATTTCCAAACCATTTTTTTTCAAAATTAGCGATAGTTACATTGTAACACTGATATCTGTCCTGAATCACTGAATAGCCCTTCACATGTATATATATATATATATATATATATATATATATATATATATATATATATATATATATATATATATATATATATATATATATATATATATATATATATATATATTAGTAGACAAACCAATCTATTGATCTAGGCCCATTTTGGTATATTTTATGCCACCATTTCACAGCCAAATGCAATTAAATAAACAAAATCGTTACCTTTTTCACAATCTTTTTCACAAACTTTGTTCAGAAATAGCAGACATATATGGCTTTGGCATTGCTTTTTGGTAATTAGAAGGCCGCTAAATGACACTACACACAACACTTATATTATGCCCAGCAGTAAAGGGGTTAATTAGGTAGCTTGTAGTGAGCTTGTAGGGTTAATTTTAGCTTTAGTGTAGTATAGTAGACAACCCAAAGTATTGATCTAGGCCCATTTTGGTATATTTCATGCCACCATTTCACCGCCAAATGCGATCAAATAAAATAAAATCGTTAACTTTTTCACAATTTTAGGTTTCTCACTGAAATTATTTACAAGCAGTTAGTGCAAGGAGGGCACAAATGGTTGTAAAGGCTTCTCTTGGATCCCCTTTGTTCAGAAATAGCAGACATATATTGCTTTGGCATTGATTATTTGTAATTAGAAGGCTGCTAAATGCCGCTGCACACCACACTTGTATTATGCCCAGCAGTTAAGGGGTTAATTAGGTAGATTATAGGGTTATTTTTAGCTTTAGTATAGAGATTAGCCTCCCACCTGATACATCCCACTACCTGATCCCTCCCTGACCCCCCTCAAACTGTCAAAATTGTCATCTTAATTACTGGCAGAAAGTGCTAAAATAAAAGACGTTATTTTTTTTATTTTTTTTATATTTATTCTGCAGTCGTGGATCCCCCTTAGCCCCCAATCTCTCTGATCCACCCATACAACTCTCTAACCCTCCCCTTTCTACATATTTTCCACCATCTTGGGTACTGGCAGCTGTCTGCCAGTACCCAGTTTGCTCAAGAACAATGGCTTTTTTTATAATAAAAAACAAAACCCAATTTTCTGTAGTGTAGCTGCCCCCCCTCAATAGCCTACGCTGTTCCCCTCCCAGATCCCTTTACAAACATTTATTTCCCTCTTTCCCTCTCCCTCCCTCAAACAACTTAATGTAGCGTGCGTGAGCACACACGCGCGCACTTCCCCCGCCCACCGCGAGCTCCCACTGACTTGCGCGCACTGCAGGGACAAGATCCGGAAGTACCTCCAACAATGGGCTGCCCACCTGCCTCCCTGCTATGGCTCCCACCCACCAACGATCACATCATCGCTGGCCGATGCAGAGAGGGCCACAGAGTGGCTCTCTCTGCATCGGAGGCTAAAAAAAGGGTATTGCAGGATACCTCAATATCGAGGCATCACTGCAATACCCTGAAAGTGTCTGGAAGCGATCACGATCACTTCCAGAACTTGAAACCCCAGAGGATGTGCCAGGCACGTCCTTGGTCATTAACTGACACTTTTTGTAGGACCTGCCTGGCACGTCCTTGGTTGTTAAGGGCTTAAAATCAATAACTACTATACATGCAATTTGACACATATCATTTATCTTATTAAGTACCCATGTTCAAAAATTTACATTGGAGAAACTACCAGGAGGGGGCGTGATGGGATCAATAAACATAAATCTAACATTTGGTGTGGTATCCTCCCATTTCCTTAAGGTTGGTCAGAACATTTGCCAATTACGTTGGCAAATAATTGACAGTGTAGATAGGGAGGCAATAGAGAGACCCTTTTAAAATAAATTCTCTAAATTAGAAAGTATGATGCCAGAGGGAATGAATAAAGAAAAAAAAACCTCTATTTGTCTTTGAAATGTTTTGAGATTGTTTAATTTAATTTTGTAATTGCTGTATATATAAAATGAGATGTTCAGAAAGAAGTTTAAAATAATAATTTTTTGCCATATTGTTTTCTGACAATTTAATTGTATATATTGTATTCTATGCATTGCTTCTGTTGTTACAATTTTGATACATTCTATTGTAATAATATTTTAAAACCACTAGGTGGCAACACACAAGGAATAGTGTGCTTTTTATATTTGATATATGGTTTGGTAATAAATTCGAATCTGTGGTTAATAGGTATGTATTTGTATGGCATGAGTAAGGGTTAAACACCCAAAATGTCGCCTGTCTATTTGGATATCCTTGTTTCAATAAAAATTGGATAATTACTTCATGGTGCTGTGGGAGTCTGTTCTACCCTCTGCTAGTTATATGGGGTATTTGCAGCTACCTTATCCCAAGTTGCACATGGACTTTTAAGCTAGTAAGGTGCTGTATATACTTTTGTGGTGATAGATACTTCTTGTTAATGCTCACTGACTGATAGATACTTCTTATTAATGATCACTGGCTGATAGATACTTCTTGTTAATGATCACTGGCTGATAAATACTTCCTGATAATGCTCAGTGGCCGATATATACGTCCTGCTAATGCTCACTGGCTGGTAAATACTTTCTGCTAATGCTCACTGACTGATAGATAATTATTGTTAATGCACACTGGCTGATAGATACATCCTGCTAATGCTCAATGGCTAATAGATAATTCTTGTTAATGCTCACTGGCTGATAGATACTTCCTGCTAATGCTCAATGGCTAATAGATCATTATTGTTAATGCACACTGGCTGATAGATACTTCCTGCTAATGCTCAATGGTTAATAGATAATTCTTGTTAATGCTCCCTGGCTGATAGATACTTCCTGCTAATGCTCGCTGACTGATATATACTTCCTGTCAATGCTCACTGGCTGATAGATACTTCCTGCTAATGCTCACTGACTGATAGAAACTTCTTTAAATGATCACTGACTGCTAGATACTCCCTGTTAATGCTCACTTACTGATAGATACTTCTTGCTAATGATCACTGGCTGATAGATCATTTCTGATAATGCTCACTGGCTGGTAGATACTTTCTGCTAATGCTCATTGGCTGCTAGATACTTACTGTTAATGCTCTCTAGCTGCTAGATACTTTCTGCTAATGCTCTCTAGCTTGTAGATAATTCCTGCAAATTCTCACTAAGTGGTAGATACATCCTGTCAATGCTCACTCGCTGATAAATGCTTCTTATTAATGATCACTGTCTGATAGATATTTCCTGCTAATGCTCACTGACTGATAGATACTTCTTTAAATGATCACTGTCTGCTAGATACTTCCTGCTAATGCTCACTGACTGATAGAAATGTCCTGTTAATGCTCACTGACTGATAGATACTTCTTGTTAATGATCACTGGCTGATAGATAATTTCTGATAATGCTCACTGGCTGCTAGATACTTCCTGCTAATGCTCACTGGCTGCTAGGTACTTACTGTTAATGCTCTCTAGCTGCTAGATACTTTCTGCTAATGCTCACTGGCTGGTTGACACATCCTGTAAATGCTCAATTGCTAGTAGATACTTTCAGCTAATGCTCTCTAGCTGGTAGATAATTCCTGCTAATTCTCACTAAGTGGTAGATACATCATGTTAATGCTCACTGGCTGATAGATAATTCCTGCTAATGCTCACTGACTGATAGATACTTCCTGTTAATGCTCACTGGCTGATAGATTCTTCCTGTTAATGCTCACTGGCTGGTAAACACAACCTGTTAATGCTCACTGGCTGATAAAAAACCTTCCTGCTAATGCTCACTGGCTGATATATACTTTCTGTTAATGCTCACTGGCTAATAAATACTTCCTGCTAATGCTCACTGGCTGCTAGATACTTCCTGCTCATGCTCACTGGCTGCTAGATACTTCCTGTTAATGCTCACTTGCTGCTAGATACTTCTTGTTAATGCTCACTGGCTGATAAATACTTCCTGCTAATGCTCACTGGCTGATAGATACTTCCTGCTAATGCTCACTGGCTGCTAGATACTTCCTGCTAATGCTCACTGGCTGATAGATACTTCCTGTTAAAGCTCACTGGCTGATAAATACTTCCTGCTAATGCTCACTGGCTGATAGATACTTTCTGCCAATGCTCACTGGCTGCTAGATACATCCTGCTAATGCTCACTGACTGGTAGATACTTCCTGGTATTGCTCACTGGCTGCTAGATACATCTTCAGACATCCCAACCTGCAAAATCTCATTTCAGGGAGGTGTCCCCCACGCCCTTCACTATACTACCTCACTGCATGCCAACCTCCCTATAGTACCTCACTGTACCACCTCTGTATAGTACCTCACTGTACCACCTCTGTATAGTACCTCACTGTACCACCTCACTATAGTACCTCACTGTACCACCTCACTATAGTACCTCACTGTACCACCTCTGTGTAGTACCTCACTGTACCACCTCACTATTGTACCCTCAGCCCCCCCAACCCCAATTCAGAATTCCTCAGTGCTCTGATTATGAAATAGTTGAAAATTGTATCACATTATAGAGTACAGGAGTCTCCACAATATAGAGTATGGGAGTCTGCACAATATAGCGTATAGGAGTCTGCACAATATAGAGCATGGGAGTCTGCACAATATACAGAATGGGAGTCTGCACAATATAGAGTTTGGGAGTCTGCACAATATAGAGTTTGGGAGTCTGCACAATATAGAGTTTGGGAGTCTGTACAGTATAAAGTTTGGGAGTCTGTACAATATAGAGTTTAGTAGTCTGCACAATATAAAGTTTGGAAGTCTGTACAATATAGAGTTTATGAGTCTGCACAATATAGAGCATGGGAGTCTGCACAATATAGAGCATGGGAGTCTGCACAATATACAGAATAAGAGTCTGCACAATATAGAGTTTGGGAGTCTGCACAATATAGAGTTTGGGAGTCTGTACAATATAAAGTTTGGGAGTCTGTACAATATAGAGTTTAGGAGTCTGCACAATATAAAGTTTGGGAGTCTGTACAATATAGAGTATAGGAGTCTGCCCAATATAGAGCATGGGAGTCTGCACAATATATAGTTTGGGAGTCTGTACAATATAAAGTTTGGGAGTCTGTACAATACAGAGTATAGGAGTCTGCACAATATAGAGTATAGGAGTCTGCACAATATAGAGTATAGGAGTCTGCACAATATAGAGTATGGGAGTATGCATAATATAGAGAATGGGAGTCTGCACAATATAGAGTTTGGGAGTCTGCACAATATAGAGTTTGGGAGTCTGCACAATATAGATTTTGAGAGTCTGTACAATATAAAGTTTGGGAGTCTGTACAATATAGAGTTTTGGAGTCTGTACAATATATAGTTTGGGAGTATGCACAATATAGAGTTTAGGAGTCTGCACAATATAAAGTATGGGAGTCTGCACAATATAGAGTTTGGGAGTCTGTACAATATAGAGTTTAGGATCCAGCACAATATAGAGTTTTGATGTCTGCCCAATATAGAGTATGGGAGCCTGTACGATATAAAGTATAGGAGTCTGCACAATATAGAGGTTGGGAGTCTGCACAAAATAGAGTTTGGGAGTCTGCAAAATATAGAGTTTGGATGTCTGAACAATATAGAGTATGGGAGTCTGTACAATATAAAATTTGGGAGACAGTACAATAAAGAGTTTAGAAGTCTTACAATATAGAGTTTGGATATCTGCACAATATAGAGTATGGGAGCCTGTACGATATAAAGTATAGGAGTCTGCACAATATAGAGGTTGGGAGTCTGCACAAAATAGAGTTTGGGAGTCTGCAAAATATAGAGTTTGGATGTCTGCACAATATAGAGTATGGGAGTCTGTACAATATAAAATTTGGGAGACAGTACAATAAAGAGTTTAGAAGTCTTACAATATAGAGTTTGGATATCTGCACAATATAGAGTATGGGAGTCTGTACAATATAAAGTATGGAGTCTGCACAATATAGAGTATGGGAGTCAGTACAATATAAAGTATGGGAGTCTGTACAATATAAAGTTTTGGAGACTGCACAATATAGAGTTTGGGAGTCTGTACAATTTAAACTATGGGAATCTGTACAATATAAAGTTTGGGAGTCTGTACAATATAGAATTTGGGAGTCTGTGCAATATAGAGTTTAGGATCCAGCACAATGTAGAGTTTGGATGTCTGCACAATATAGAGTATGGGAGTCTGTACAATATAAAGTATAGGAGTCTGCACAATATAGAGTTTGGGAGTCTGCAAAATATAGAGTTTGGATGTCTGCGCAATATAGAGTATGGGAGTCTGTACAATATAGAGTTTGGATGTCTGTACAATATAGAGTTTAGGAGTCTGTACAATATAGAGTTTGGGAGTCTGTACAATATAAAGTTTGGGAGTCAGTACAATATAGAGTTTAGGGGTCTGCACAATATAGAGTTTGGGAGTCTGTACAATATAGAGTTTAGGAGTCTGTACAATATAGAGTTTGGGAGTCTGTACAATATAAAGTTTGGGAGTCAGTACAATATAGAGTTTAGGGGTCTGCACAATATAGAGTTTGGGAGTCTGTACAATATAGAGGTATGGGAGTCTGTACAATATAAAGTATGGGAGTCTGCACAATATAGAGTTTGGCAATCTGTACAATATAGAGTTTATGAGTCTGTACAATATAGAGTTTGGATGTCTGCACAATATAGACAATGGGAGTCTGCACAATATAAAGTTTGGGAGTCTGCACAATATAGAGTTTGGGAGTCTGTACAATATAGTGGTATGGGAGTCTGTACAATATAGAGATATGGGAGTCTGCACATCTCACCTATATATATCAGGTCTGCTGCTGCCTCACACTGTAGAGTAGAGATCAGGAAGGGGGGGAGTCTAGAGAGGAACGCACTAACTATTTACTTTGAGCTATAATGGAACACCTAGAGGTAGAAATGAAAAGTGCAGGCACAAATTAGATTTTCTCTGTCACTGCTATTTCCGGGAGATTGTGTTTAATTTGCAGGTGTCAGGGAGCAGCTTTTTCAATGCAGGAGACTCCCCGACCTTCCGGGAGAGTTGGAATGTCTGCATCCTTCTAATGCTCACTGGCTGGTAGATACTTTCTGCCAATGCTCACTGGCTGATAGATACATCCTGCTAATGCTTACTAGCTGATAGATACTTTCTGCTAATGCTCACTGGCTGATAGATACTTCCTGTTAATGCTCACTAGCTGCTAGATACTTTATGCTAATGGTTTCATGCTTTAAGCTGTGGTGTATTAATGACATGCCCTGGGGGTTTTCCTTGTCCCATCATTGCTGTTAATTGGTGACTAGGCAGACTTAGGTTAGGACCTGTATTGGGGTACATCTTCACTGGGCATTCATTAGACTGGTGGCCTATGTGAGATATTAACCTTTGAGGTACTAACATACTTTCAATAGTGCACACGCTTATTATTTGATACTTAGGGTGTGATTTTTATGAAGGTTTTCCTTCCCCCACCATCAGTTTTAGATTTTTTATGAGGGCTACCGATTTCTATTAATTATCAGGTAGATTACGAGTTTTGCATTGCGGCTTTTAATGCTGAAAAAATGGCAATTTCAGTTTAATTGCAGTAATGCAGCTATTGCGAGTCGTGTCAGTATAGCTATACTGCAAGCATTTTAGCCTTTAACGCAATGTCCATTCCGCACTCTTAAAACTGACGTTTTTGCGTGGGATTTTCATAGCGCCGGTATTATAGGTTGTGCGGTGAGGCTAAAAAGCTTGCGTTACAGCCTATACCGACACGCCATCTGAAAACAGTACAGCCTATACCACCATCTGAAAACAGTAGTTTTGTTTTGAGTTTTACGCCACAAAAAGTTTAACAAAACTTATAACTAAAGTTTTACAAAGTACACTACTACCCATAAACTACCTATTAACCTCTAAACTGCCACCCTCCCACATCGCAAACACTATATTAAACCTATTAACCCCTAATCTGCCACCCACCCACAACACGACTATTAAATACATTTATTAACCCCTAAACTGCCGCTCCCGACATTGCCAACATTAATAAAATTATTAACCCCTATTCTGCTGCTCCCCAACATCATCTCCACTATAATAAATGTATTAACCCCTATTCCGCAGCTCCCTGACATAGCCGACATAGCCAACACTATAACAAAGTTATAAACCCCTATTCCGCTGCTCCCTGACATCGCAGACACTATAATAAAGTTATTAACCCCTCAACCTCCGGTCTGCCATATCTCCGCAACTAAATAAAGCTATTAACCCATAAACTGCAGGCCCCCCACATTGCAAAACACTAAATTAAACTATTAACCCCTAAACCTAACAGCACCCTAACTTTAAATTAAAATTACAATATAACTATATTTAAATAAATAAAAACTTACCTATGAAATAAAAATAAACCTAACATTAAACTATAAATTAACCTAACCTTACTATACTAATAAAATAAAAAATACTACCAATTAAAAAATCTAAATTACAAATTTAAAAAAACCTAACACTACGAGAAAAAAAAATAATCTAAAATTACAACTAAATTACGAAAAATAAAAAACACTAAGCTTACAAAAAATAATAAACAAAATTATCAAAAATAAAAACAATTACACCTAATCTAATAGCCCTATAAAAATAACCCCCCCAAAATAAAAACACCCACTAGTCTACAATAAACTACCAATAGCCCTTAAAAGGGCCTTTTGTAGGGCATTGCCCTAAGTTAAACAGCTCTTTTACCTGTAAAAAAAAAAATACAAAGTTCCCCCAACAGTAAAACCCACCACCCAACCAACCCCCCCAAATAAAAAACACCTAACTCTAAAAAAACCTAAGCTACCCATTGCCCCTAAAGGGGTATTTGTATGGGCATTGCCCTTAAAAGGGCATTCAGCTCTTTTTCATTGCCCTTAAAAGGACATTTAGCTCTTTCTCAAAAGCCCAAACCCTAATCTGAAAAAAAAAACACTCCAAAAAATATAAAAAATACCTAACAATAAACCTAGAATATCTACTCACGGTTGCTGAAATCCGAACATCCAGGTTGCGAGAAGTCTTCATCCAGGCGAACACATCTTCATTCATCGTCGGGGCATCTTCTATCTTCATTCTGGGGGTGCGGAGCAGCGAAAACATCCAGCGCGAAGCGTCCTCTTCATATGGTCCCCGCCGTACACTGAAGCTTCAATGCAAGGTAGCCGTTTCAAAATGGCGTACCTTGCATTCCTATTGGCTGATTTGAATATTCAAATTCAAATTAGCCAATAGAATGAGAGCTTCTAAAATCCAATTGGCTGTTCAAAACAGCCAATAGAATGAGAGCTACTGAAATCCTATTGGCTGATTTGAACAGCCAATAGGATTTCAGTAGCTCTCATCCTATTGTCTGTTTTGTACAGCCAATAGGATTTTAGAAGCTCTCATCTTATTGGCTGTTTTGAATTTGAAGAAGGTACGCCATTTTGAAACGGCTACTTTGCATTGAAGCTTCAGTGTACGGCGGGGACCGTATAAAGAGGACACTCAGCGCTGGATGTCTTTGTCGCTCCACGACGCTGGGATGAAGATAGAAGACGCCCCTGTGATGGATGAAGATGTCGCCACCTGGATGAAGACTTCACCCAGCCTGGATGTCTGGACTTCAGCAACCGTGAGTAGATATTCTGGGTTAGTGTTACGTTTTTTTTTGTTTTTTTTTTATTTATTTTTATTTTTCAGATTAGGGTTTGGGCTTTTTAAAAAGAGCTAAATGCCCTTTTAAGGGCAATAAAAAGAGCTGAATGCCATTTAAAGGGCAATGCCCATACAAATGCCCCTTTAGGGGCAATGGGTAGCTTAGTTTTTTTTTTTAGAGTTAGGTTTTTTATTTTGGGGGGTTGGTTGGGTGGTGGGTTTTACTGTTGGGGGAACTTTGTATTTTTTTTTTTTACAGGTAAAAGAGCTGTTTAACTTAGGGCAATGCCCTACAAAAGGCCCTTATAAGGGCTATTGGTAGTTTTTATTTTGGGGGGCTTTTTATTTTTATAGAGCTATTACATTAGGTGTAATTGTTTTTATTTTTGATAATTTAGTTTATTATTTTTTGTAAGCTTAGTGTTTTTTATTTTTCGTAATTTAGTGTTTATTATTTTTTGTAATTTTAGATTTTTTGATTTTTTTCGTAGTGTTAGGTATTTTTAAATTTGTAATTTAGATTTTTTAATTGGAAGCATTTTTTATTTTATTAGAATAGTAAGGTTAGGTTAATTTATAGTTTAATTTTAGGTTTATTTTTATTTCATAGGTCAGTTTTTATTTATTTAAATATAGTTATATTGTAATTTTAATTTACAGTTAGGGGGTTTAGGGGTAATAGTTTAATTTAGTGTTTTGCGATGTGGGGGGGCGGCAGTTTAGGGGTTAATAGGTTTATTTAGTGGCGGATATGTGGGAGGCCAGAGGTTAAGGGGATAATAGGCCTATTTAAGTTGCGGAGATATGGGAGGCCGGAGGTTTAGGGGTTAATAACTTTATTATAGTGTCGGCAATGTCGGGAAACAGCGGAATAGGGATTAATAACTTTATTATAGTGGTGTTGATGTTGGGGAGCGGCGGAATAGTTGTTAATAACTTTTATTAATGTCGGCGATGTCGGAAGCATCAGATTAGGGTTAATAACTTTATTTAGGTGTCAGCGATGTTGGGGGCAGCAGATAAGGGGTGTTTACACTTGTGGTTTATGTTAGGATGTTAGGTTTAAACGTAACTTTTTTTTCCCATTGACATCAATGTGGTTGCGTTACGGAGAATTTTCATTCCGCACTTCAGGTTTTTTTCTAACAGAGAAAAAGTAAACAAAGAGCTAGCTCAACTATAATATACAATATTCTATATATAATCTTATAGATGAGGTGCAACTTGGAAACAATATATACAAAATGTGTATTTAAGAAAAGTGAATGTGCCGAAATACCAGGAATAAAGCACACTCACTATCTATAATAAATTACAGAGACAAATGAGGTAATATGCAAAAGGAATAAATTTTATGTAATATATAAAAACCAACATATATATATATATATATATACACAAATATGTGACTACACACATGAAGACAGACAGACAGACATGTACAACACATGGGCCCCTCACAAAAAGAGAGCATAGCTAGCCGGCTAGATAAATTCATATGGTGCACCATAGACAATTCAGCATTGAGAGTATATAATAAACAGTTCTGCATTGATGTATGGAAT